>NC_142137.1:28809623-28965099 GCF_024610735.1 Ursus americanus
AGAGAAATCATGAATAAAGTTTGTACATTTCAGTCTAATTGAAGTTTAACCGGGAAGATTTCTTATATTGTCCCTGCAATATTTACTCTGACAATTTGAGGACATTGGGGGCGTGACTAAACTGTACCTTCGGCTTGCCAATCTATTTCACTAAGAAGTCAGTTCTACGGAACATGACTGGTAAAACGGGCAGAGCTTACAGAATAAGAAAACGGAGGTAAATCTTGCAAGTTTTCATTCAAAATTCTGGCCAATGATAAGTAATCCATGGAAGTCTGATTTACTTCTTTGATCAAAATTGGAAGAATATAAGGTGAAAGTTCATTTGTGTGACGGTCTCACGGTTTATTCTACCCATGAGCTAAGTTATACCAGTAGCCTTGATAATAATATGTACTCCTGGTGAGTTTGGGGCGCACATTCCTAAGAATGCACATTGCCCTGGGAAAGTGACAAGGGGGCACTTGCAGTGTTCCCCCAACATTGATCCATCTAAATTCAGTGTACGTGCTGGCCAGGATCTACAGTACCGTACCTGCACAATTCTTGGCTACCCTGGCATCCCCATAGTAGCCGGGGGCACAGCGTTCACACTTGAATCCCGTGGTGTTGCGTAGGCAGTTCCTACACTGGCCGGTGACCTCATCGCAATCTTCAAAGATCAGGTTGGGGTCTGAATTTCCACTGCAGTCACATTTCTTACAGGTGCTTCCAATCAGCAAGGGGTTTCCATAGTAACCAGGGGCACATCTGAGGCAGAAATCACAGGTTAAAAATTTAGCAGCCATAGTTTTTCTTCTCTTTTATCTTCTCTCCTACCTAGAAGAAAATGTAGTGAATATATGTGGATTGCCATCCCAGAATTCGTTCCTACTTGACCAACTTCCTAATGGGGCCAGACTCTGTTTTTAAGGAACCACTCTTCCCTGTTGTATTGAAGCCCATTCAGTTTGGTCAGACCTTCAGATGCACGAATGTCCTGGTATAACCATCATGTGGGCATTTTTGGTCACCTCAAGGACTAGGGTGCATGCTTGGTATATGACCGACAGGTGCCAGATATGCTAAATGTACTGCAGGGGATGCACTCCTAGAGCACAGCTAAGAATTGTCCTGGCCAAAATGTTAACACCGGTATTGAGAAACACTGGTATAAATCACCAACTGCCTTGCTATCGTGAATTGTTCAGAGACCCTACACCTGAGCCAGTTAGTGCCTGGCATTGTCCTGGCTAAAATAAGTTGGCTGAGGAGTGATTCATTCAGAGTGTAGCTCAGGGCTCTAACGTGAGGGTTGTGGGAAGGCATTCTCTTCAGCCACAGGTGAATGAAGAGGCAGGTAGCACTCAGTTCTGACAGCCATCTTGTGATGGAGGGAAGGCAGTGTGGAGACAAAGCAGACGGCAGGGCTGAGAGTACCACAGATAAATGAAATTGGAGCCCGGAGGGCCATTATTGTGGACATTTTCATTATGTAAGCCTACAGAGGCCAGGCGCCTAACTGCCTTTGTTGTGGGGCAGAGCTGGTGGGCCATTATGCCAGCTGGGCCGCCATTATGCCAGCTGGGCCATTAATGAGAGACCCCAGCTCAGTCGGAGACTGAGGCCAAAATCCATCCAGCCTTTGCTGGACTTGCCAAGCTGTGTCTTGGTGGGGCTGTTTCTTCTCAGAGGAAGAAATGCTTTTCTCTACTTTTCCCAAAGGTGCCTTGTGGGCCAGTAGAGGCCCTGCTGTGAGTGGTGGGACCACAGGCCCCGTCCAAAGGGCTAGCTGCTACTCAGCTTCTGTCAGCTGTTTCCACATTGCAGCCTTGAGGGAATGAAGGATCTGTGTTGCCAGACCTTCCTATTTTTAAAGAAAAAATGTTAAAGTTTGGATATTTATGTGAAATCACAGTTTTTAAAGGTTGGCTCAAACTTTGTAAGACTACTGTATGAGCCAAACTACACATGTTTTCTGGCTGGCTTTAGCCTCCTCTTTGCTGTGACCCTAAACTCGTGTCAAGACTGGCTAACTGAAGCTGAAGATGTTTTGGGGAGTGGCTGGAAAGAATGTGCAGTCCCCCCCCTTGGAGCTGAAGGTCAGGCGCAGGAGTGGGTTCTGATGTGAGAGAGTAAAAGAAAGGGAGCCGATGGAGATTTTTGTGATGAGAGCGGAGGTGGGGGAAGCCGATGCTGGCTTCAGAGGCAGGGTGGACTGCGGGCTGGAATGGGGAGACCAGGCTGGGGTGTGGAGGGCCTGGGCTAGGGCGTTGGCTTTGGAAAGGAAAGCAGGAGAGAACTTTCCAAGGAAATCAGGAAGACCTGGCCAATAATAACAAGACATTACAGTTTTTTTAAAGGATTTCATGATTCAGAATATTTGAAAAATAGAGAGATGAAAAAAAAATCACCTATAATCCCAAAATTGTAACAAAATCACTGTGACATTTTGCATGCATTCTTCCAGGTTTTATTCCTATTGTGTCAATTTTTTTGGTGTAGTTGTAATAATGACATATGTTCAATCTTTATACCCTTTATTGCATTGTATCCCATAGCTTCACCGAGGTGAGTTTATTTAGTTACCACAGACACCCGGGAGGTAGGCCACACAAGCCTGGCATTCTTTTTTTTTTTTTTTTTTTTTTTTTAAAGATTTTATTTATTTATGTGACAGAGACAGCCAGCGAGAGAGGGAACACAAGCAGGGGGAGTGAGAGAGGAAGAAGCAGGCTCACAGCGGAGGAGCCCGATGTAGGACTCGATCCCGGAACGCCGGGATCACGCCCTGAGCCGAAGGCAGCCGCCTAAGGACTGCGCCACCCAGGCATCCCCAAGCCTGGCATTCTGAAGCTGAGAGAGCCTACTTTGCTTTTCCAGGCTCATATAGCAAGGAATTCATAGCACAAGACCCAGACCTTCTGACCCTGATGTTCTTTCCTTCACTCCACCCTGGACCACACTGCTGCTGTTACAAATGAATGAATGAATTCATCCAACAGAGGGACAATTCATGTCTATTTTATGTAAGGCGTGGAGAGACAGGAAGAGGAAAAACACGCAGCCCATGCCCTGAAAGAACAGGAAGCAAATCAAGCACAATTATACGTAAAATCATGAACCCTAGAAATCGAAGTCTATGAAAAAGATAAGCATGTATGTAAGTGCCACACAACCCATGGAGAGACACCCCCCAGGAGGAAATGTTCAGTGAGTTTTGTTATTCATACTCATGTCTTTGCACCTCTGATTTATAGGTTCTCTGGTTCCCAAGCCAGCACAAATTATTACTCCATGGAACACATGGCTGGATTGAATTTCTATCCTTTGCTGCAGTTCACCAAACAGAGAGTATGAGACTCTTGTTGAAATGGGACTCAGACCTGCCACCTCAAAGTAGAGTTGGGAATTCTGAGGTCTGGCAGTGAAGGACGCTGCCCGAGCTCACAGAAGTCAGATGCCACTTACTGTCTTTTCTCTGTTGAATCCCACTGTGTCTGACCTCCATAGGTTGTCTCTTGGGCTCCCACAAGAGAAAAACCAAATTCTCCATTCTGCAAGTCAGAATTTCAATCACAGTGGCAACCTACTTTGAGTTTCAAAAACATCTTTTGGTGGTAGGGTCAGAGGCAATTCTGAAGTCATAGCCTAAACAACTTCAACCCTACAGATTTTATAGAATAAGCATGCAAAGGTTTCTTCCCATTGCACCCTATAATCCATTACTTTTATAGACAAGAAAACTAGAGTGTGGAGAAGCTAAATAATTTGTTCGTTACTGCAGGACTCAACCCTATTATGGGACTCCAAGTTTAATGCTCTTTGTATCCTGCAAGTCTGGCATTAAATGAATTAGCTAATTAATCAATTAGTATAACAAATTGAATAATCAAATGCTATCAATGCACCCAATTCCTGCCCTCAAATAACAAATAACGAAGGTTCAAAAGGACCAGCAGTTGGAATTAGAGTCAGCACTGGAGCCTTGGTACCCAGTAGTCTGGTCCTATCTATTTTCTTCCCCCATAATCTCATTTCTAGCTTTATTAATGACTTGATTCACTCATGGAAAATAGAGCTGACAAATTTACAGTGTAAACAAAAGAACTGTGGCATATGAACATTGTCAATTCAGTTAGTGATCATATTATTTGGGCAAAATAGAAAACAAAGAAATATGTTTTGGGGAAAAAGAGATTTTGACCAAGAACTACTGTTCTGGGAATTTGTGGAGCTCTTTTTCTCTCCTCTGCTCTTTCTCCTTTGCTTCACCTCCTAGAGCCATACAGCTGTCACTGAATACTTTTATCAAGGGTGCCAAAACTCCCAGGTGGCACAGAAGTCTTTCTGGGAGGGATGCCATTCTATAGCCATCATTGTGGTTAAATTAAATGCTGAAATTAAAAAAAGCACCTGTTACATAGTAGGTGTCATATAAGTGCTTCCTACTTCTCTATAAAAGACTGATAAATAAGACTAGGACAATATACCCATTCAAGGTCACAGGGTAAGAATCCAGAAGGGGGGTGAGGTAGAGAGTAGGGAGTCGTATAAGAATTCTGTTCAGATAACAGAGTTGATAGTGTAAGTTTGAAAACACGTGGTGCCTTCAGGAAGAATCAGACTAAACCCTGGAATCACAAGCCTCAATAAATGTTTGCTTTCTCTTCCTACTCCACCTCTTCTTTATTCTTCTTTTCTATCATCAAGGCCATCACCAACATCATTATCACTGTCATCATCATTATTTTTGATAATACTAAACACAGCCTTTCCTGTTAGGGTTTTAAGGCCCCCTTGGATTTGCTTTCATTTGCCCCATTCTTCCCTCTTGATCATTAAGCGATAAATCCTCATAAGTCCTCGTACTATCTTAGCATGTCTCTCACTCCACTGCAAAACTGAGTGGATGAAGGAATACTATTGAAGCTGCCATGGGAGAGAACGTGGAATACTGAGGCACTGAGATCATACACATTTATGAGCTGAAAACTCTGGCTTGAACATCAGGGCTCTTGGGTTTTGGTTTTGGGTTTACCACTAACCAGTTGTGACTTAGATTAAGTCTAATGGTTCTGTGTCTCAGGCTCCTCATCTTTAAAGGGTACTACTTAGGAGCGCCTGGGTGGCTCAGTCAGTTGAGTGTCTGACTCTTGATTTCCACTCAGGCCATGATCTCAGGGTCATGAGATCGAGCCCTGTATCAGGCTCTGCACTGAGCATGGAGCCTGCTTTTGACTCTTTCTTCCTCTCCCTTTACCCCTCCCCCTGCCCAAGCTCATTCATATGCTCTCTCTCTCCCTCTCTTACAAAAAATAAGATTAAAAACAAAATAAAGTGTACTACTTAGAGCAGAGGGAAAGTCACACTGAGACGAGAATGAGAACTGCAAAATTCCTGTCTATAAGGCCTGTGCATTTTATAATGATTTGCATCAGGTGATAACTTCCATTTGCAACCTCTGTTCAGCCAGAGGGCAGTGTTTTGACTCTCTCAATTCTGTGTCACCCCTTCCATTTTCTTGGCATGAGGAGGAGTGGAGTGGGGGATCACACAGGGCAAGCAACGACTGGCTCTCTTCACTTCAGGTGCCTTTTTAAAGGAACATTAACAGTACTGTTATTGTCTTTTAGTTAAAAAAAAAAAGTTATTACTTAAACAAATATAACCGAGTGTCTACCATGTTCCAGATACTGTGATGGGGGAGGAGCGGCGGAGAAATGAATGAGATGCTACTTCTGCCGAGGAGCTCCTACTTTAATAGTAGAGACTGGAAAAAAAAAAACAACCCTCAAATGTGTGATTTTGAGCATGTGGCTTAATCTCTCTGTCTCTCACTTTCCTCCTCTATAAAGAAGATAAAAATGGTATCTCATAGGATATTTTTTTTAAGGTTCAAATGTGTCATTGTATGTAAAGTGCTTACAACAGCTATCTGGCACACGGTAAGCGCTCCATAAATGTTGCTGTTTTTGTCACCATCGCCATGGTCATCCTCTCAATGCAACACAGTGTGGTGAGCGCTACAGGCGATCTGGTGGATTTGGGGAGCAGCACCTCTCACATGCAGAAGTTAAAGTGTGAGGTGGGGAAAAGGACTTTGGGAAGAGCCAGCCAGGGCAGGCTAAAAAACACGGACCTCACTGTAAAAACAAAGGTGTTTTACATGGTACGGTAAGAGGTTCATATTATATGCTTCAGACCAATATTTCTCAAACTTGTGTGCACTATAGATCCCTGTGAAAGGAAAAACATTTTCATGGAATACCTCTCCTAGGGTTCATTTAAATTGTCTCTAAATCTTTAAATAGTTCGAACATAAAACTAGGTAGAAACTCCTTATACCTATGGTTTTTATACATCTTGAAAACCAAAATAAATTTTACAAATAAAATACAAACAAAACTGTGAAACTAGTTAATTCAAATTAATAGTATCAATTCCAGACAATGGATGATGTTATCTAGCTGCAACTGAAGGGCTACTTGCCACATAACACGGTAGAGGATTGTGAGTGCAGCACCCATGTCCTGCCATGTGCTAGGTGATGACTCAGTTTGCTTTGATGTCATGCCATTTGACCTCCAATTGTCTGTAATGTGTCATTGACACACCCCTGGCTGTTATTTTCTCCTCTGCTCTGAGGCAGATCTCCCTTTATTATAAAGTGGTTCTACAGAAAGTCCAGAACATGTTTCAAGTAACTTTTTCCTCAAGATTATCATTGAAATTAAACACAAAATTAAGAAAATATTCCCTGAGAACTCAGGAACCAACACGAATATTTCTGAGGACACAAGCGGCTCTTGAGCTACCGTTCGAGAGGCAGTGTTGTACAGCGCGCAGGTGCGGTGGGAGAGGTTGAGCAGTAGTTCACGGGCAGTGAGAGGATTGGCGTGAGAACCCAACAGGGAGTCAAAACACAGGTCCCCAGGCCTTACTCCTAGAGGTTCTTTTTCAGTGGGGCATGGAAGCGATTTGGGGAAGGCTCAGGAACCTGAAGGTTTCCAGAAGATACTTACGTACAGTTAGATTTGAAAACCATCCCTTGATTAAAAGATCTCTAAGTACAGAAACACCTAATGTGTTCTTGGTTTGGACCAATTTTAGTTTTGTTTGAAACAGACGTCCATACAAGTCAGCAGCATATTTTGAAAACATCTGTGGAGAGTTCCAAGGTCACAGATACATTGAAAATATAGATTAGATGAAGCTTAACTGCGACAATTTAACAAACTAAACTCCAAACAAAACTAAACCCCCATCAGTCCCAAGGTCAAACACAAAGCAAAAGCAGTGATGACCCCCCTTCCCAGTGATCCGGCCCTCTCTGTGGGACAGCGATCACTCCTTCCACCACTCTTGAAGAGGCTTTGCTTGTCCTTTTATTTGGCTTTCCTTTTTTCCCTTGTGATGAATGGTGTTTGGGTTTGTCTCCTGCTCTAGCCTTGACTTTCATTGAGGGTAAGAGACCATGCCTTAGATGTATTGCATCCCTCTTCCCTCTACCAGTCTGCTGTGTGGTCATTTCCATTTTGAGGAAGTCAATTTTTGGCGTAAAAAGCACATTCTCTTTAAAACAGCAGGGTGTGAGGAAGGGTAGGCAGGAGAGAGGAGACAAAGCAGAGAAAAGTGCTCAGAGTGATCCTTCCCCAATGCTGAGGACAGGCCTTTGAAGGACACTTATTTCCAGCACGTCCGTCTGTTGATGTAGCCTCCAGTCAAAGGGAATCTGGGAGCAGGTTCGCTGCACTTCTCCTGAATATCAGAGACTCATCTACTTCATTAATTGTCAAAGTTTAAAATAGAAGACCTTTGGGAAGACATTTGGGAAAAACAGTATGGGCACAGGGGAAGAATCCAGATTTTTAAGCCAAACTCTGTGAATCCTGGTCTCCCCCCTCCCTTTAGCAGTGTTGTGACTGTGGACCAGCCCCATCACCTCCCTTAGCCTCAGTTTCCTTATCTGCAATATGACAAAATACCACCTCCTCTCAGGGCAGTTATGAGGCTGAGAGATGAGGAATGTAAAACAGGGAGGACACAGGAGACAAGCAACAAGGGGTGCTATCTAGTTCAAAGCTATCATTTCTGGCTAAGGAAGCTGCGATTCAGGGAAATGATCCAACCTCTCCCAGGCACACATTATGCCAGGGGGTGGGAACTGGACAATGGCCACCGTGACTCCTACCATCACCAGGCAATTTTTCTGGAGCATTTCTTAAGTGCTGCGTGCCATACTAAAAACCTCACAGTATCACCTCACGACAGCCCTAGGAGGTGAGCATTTTCATTTTCTCCATCCTGGAGATGTGGAAATTGGCACTTACAGCTCAAATAACTCACTCAGGCGGATGCCCAAGGGTTGGAGCCGAGATACAAACTCGGCCAGGCTGAAGTGACATTTCCTTGCTGTTTGACAACTAGCGCTCTCCCCTTGACCCTACTATTACACCAGATCTGACAGAGCCTTACAGGGCAGTGGTAGGGCCAGGAGCCTCCAACATGCACCAGGAGACTGATCATCTACAATCCTACGTCTGAGGCGGGCATGTTGTCCTGTGCCGGGCCCCCTGCTCTCATGGACAGAACCCGGATCTGCATCCCGGTGCAACTTTGCAGGACTGAGCCCTGAGGGACAGAGATGACTTCACTTCTGGGAGGCCTTGCATGTGGTCAGCAGGCCATCCCAGGGGCCGTCGAACACCCATTTAGTCTCTGTCAGACTAAACGAAGTTCAACCTCAGACACCGAGGAGAAGAAGGTCCATCCCTAGCTGGTGAACAATCCTCTCTGACTCACATGGAGCCAGAAAGTGAGTAATGTCAGGTGTCTCATATTCCTGGGTCCCTGAGTAAGAAAATACGGAATGAGTGTGTCACAAACGTTAATTAACCAAATCTCTATTTGTCCCTCTCAAAGATGAAATTCATATGTGCCATGGACTTTCAATTTCCCTCTTCCCTCATAGTGAAAAAAGAGAAAAATCCCTTAAAAAAGATCTTCAGTGAAGGAATTATCTATGATTTGTACATTTAGTAATCATAATAGCAATGCCCTCTGAGTATAGAGATTTTCTCTTCACCATAGACACTGTGGCTTTTTAAAAAGAGTTCTGGAACTACTCTTTGAGAGGTACAGGGTGTTTTCTGAGGAAGTGAGATGGCTTATCATTTAAGGTTGATATTTAGAGTCCCAGGCTTTTGTGTGCCGCGCTTGGGGCAGTGGGAGTACGCTGCTGTCTGAGCACGTGCAGATGCTGGACCAGAGGCTTGAGAAGTCCCCCGGTCCTTCCCTCTCTGTATGGCACCCACATCCTCTTGTGCCTAGCCACAACGGAGAGGCTGCTGTTAATGGAAATTCTGTTAAAAAAAAGAAGATCTTTCTGTGGGACTCTTTTAGCAAAAGCCATTTGATTTGAGAAAATTGAGTAACTGACAGGTGGGGAGGATGGGAAATGTCTCGCCAGGAAATCATGCCGTGGAAAGCTCACATCTTTAGTCGCCAAAGTCTTTCTTATTTGAGCAAAGCCCAGAGCAACTTTAAAAAAGGGTGTTAGGTGTAAATACCTACAGGGATTCAGAAAACCCAAACTCTCATGGAATTCTTTACTTTTCAGGCGAAAAGGTATGAAGAATGGACTAAATAATAGGTTCGTGCCTTTGTCAGTGTATTGCTTTACTGACTGATAGAGGATCCCCACCCCCCTTCTTTTTCTACTGAGGAACCCTCTCTATTAATTACACTACTGGTTCCCAGTGATGGAGAGAGAGAGAGGAGTGTTACCAAAACCATCTAGAGAATCTTTTCAAATTATACATATTCCTTTTCCTCTTCACCTGACCATTTATCCTGAGAAGTGGCCCTGACCTGGACCCATGGGGAGCATATTGTCACAGCTCTGTCTGGGGCATGGGATTTTGGAAAGCTTCCCCAAAGCGTTCTGAAATGCAATCTCCACACTCTCCTCCTAAGACCCACTGAATGGGAGCATGGCAGAGCTGATGAGTGCAGGAAACAGAAAGTTTCCTTCAACCCACACAGAAAATAGTGAATTTTGTTAACCTACCTTTCACAGTTAGGTCCAGCATAGTTTTCTTTACAGATACACCGAACAGCTCCATTTTTTCTATAGCAGGATTCAGCAAAACTGGAATTATAAGAGAATATTAGAAGTCAATTCCATACATCACTGAAAAGATTGTTTTAACTTTTGATTCAGTCATCTCTACCTTGGTCCCAGTCAAGTTCTAATGGGTGTCATCATTTGCTTTATTTAAATCAAATCTTCTTCCTTTCAGGAAAGTTTAGACTAGCAGGCCCAGATAGAAGATGCCAAAATGCTCATCCACTGGTGGGACCATTTCCCAGATCCACTTACTTATTTTATAATTAAGTTATTTTATATGTTACCTGTGATGTTTTATGAAAGACGAATTTCTTTATTCTCACCATTTTCTGTATATACATTTGAAAGTTTCTCCCTTCTTTTCTGTACTAGAGCTCTTCCGCTCTTCAAGGTCATAAACCACTTCTAAACTGTACTCTATAAACCCCAATGAACCCCGATTTCTTTGTTGTGTACCTTAAAGGTTGGGAATAAAAGGTGCAGGGACTGGCTCTTTTGATCAAGTCACAAAACAAGTACACAAGCAATAAATAGGACCCACAGGAACAGGATTCTTGTCCATAGAAACCCTTCTCTTGATTACTGTGGATTGTTGTTGTTGTTATTTGGTTGGTTGGTTGGGGCTTTTAGATAATAAAAACATGGACACAGGACAGAAAAACAATAAAAATATTGTTCAACTATTAAGGCAGGGGAAAAGGAATATAACTCTTCACATGTGTGGAAAATTCTGCATTGACACATAAATCTGTCCGTATGAGGGGGGTGTGAAAAACTTTAAAGACTTTCCAATTAATTGGCTTAGGTATTGTGCCATCAATGGAGTGTGACCTGCTGCTCTCACATTCCCGCATGTATTAGCAATTTTACTCTAATGGTCTTTGGAGGGAAGCAAATGGATGTGTTTGCTTTGTTGGAAGACATTTATAAAATCAGTCAGAAAACAATATATACTTCACCGTGAAAGGCATTATCCACAGTTTATTTTTTCTGTCAGTTTGGCTAAAAACATTTCAGCAAAATTACACTTCTTTGGGCTTTATTCTTCATTTTCCTTTTCTTATTTTTTAGCCTATTTCAAAAAATACTGTCAGTTAAGAGTCCAGAATGTGGACAAACCCTCATGCGTGTTTCTTTGAAGACGTTTCTCCCAGCAGCCTGCCCACAGCTTGAAGGACTGAAGCATCTGCCTGTGTCTAGAGTCCTCTGCCTTTAGCTAATGTCCTGCTGCTTCAAACAGATGACATTTTCCTTAATTGAAACGATTACTGTAGCTACTAATAGATGGGGAGGATGTCTGGCCAACTCCAAAATAAATAAATGAACTCTGTGCAAATGGTCCCTGGGAATAGCTGTGTGACCATTGGTCTCAGTGGAGTGAGAGTCAGAGGCAGTGCCAACCATTGAGATTCCTTTTTTGTTTTTTTATCAGCATTAATTGTTTATATTTTGCTTAGGGTAAAGTCTGTTTTTGGCTAGGGAAATGAAAACGCTGAGCCTTTCTCAGCCCACGTTAACAACCATGGCGCCCTCTCCAAGTGGAAGGGAGCCTTTTGTTCTTGGAAACCTTTATGGAACCTAAAGAGAAATAGACTCAGCACTGCTTGCTTACCTCCCTCAAGCTTAATTTCATTGCTTTCTGATGGGGCTCTTGTCACTGGAAATCCAAATCCCGGTCTGGAGGCTCAACTAAAGGATCTCTCAAAGCGCAATTTAGATTCTATGTTAGGTTGACTTTCTGAGCTCAAATAAAAGTCCTGGCACTTTAATTTTTATAGAAAGTAACAATATGAATTTTTAAAAAGCTGAAAGAGGCAATGGGTATTTGATTTTTGATAAGATATTTGAAAATAGTTAACTAAGTCAATAATAAGGCCATATCAAAGCCTAGAACCTTATAGAATCCAGGCAAATTCGTCCTGTTCTGTGACCACAGATTGTACCTGCCCCCATCCCCCTATCCCACACCTCCCTATTTGTAGCCAGTTTCTTCCCCCAAGGCACACAGGAAGTAGGACTATTTCCACCTCGGAGAAAGCAGGTCTCTCCCAATTCCTCCACACTCCCACATAATGTTCTTTACTTTTATGTGGGGGTATTTTTGCTTTTGTGTCAATTTTCAGCAGGCTTTTCATTTTCAAATGTGTACTGTTAGCTCAATTTTCAGATCTATGAATATGTGCCTAACTGCAGAGCACATTCCCTGAGACCCTCAATTGTTCTTTGAACCTGGATCTGCTCACACACCCAAAGAGCCTGAATGGGAATGGTGATCCAATAAAAACTGTTTCCTCCTTCAAGACAGGAAGCTCATCACCCAATTGGCAATTTCTCCTTTATTTATTTATTTGAAAGAGCCTTCAGAAGAGCTTCTTGATCAACTGAAATACTGGATAACCTAGCTGAAAAGGTGAAACAGTCATTTGCTGTAGGAGCTCAAAATCCTGCTGTATTTTGACCTATTTTAATGAAGGCAGGGCGTTTTGATTTTTTTATCACTGGTGTGACCAGCAGCTAGTACTATATGACTGGCACATAATAAGTTCTCGATAAATATTTGTTGATTGCATGTAGACAAAACTTCTCAGTCCACAGGAATTAGGTTCCAAAAGTTTCTTATCTCAAGACATTAAAGTCATAATTTAGGTAAGAGAGTCTTACCATATTGATGTGGAAATGTTGGGGTTTGGAGTGAACAATCCAGAAAGAATTCTTCAGACGTCTTCGGTGCAAATAGGTGGTTTTATTAAAGCATGGGGACAGGACCCCGTGGGCAGAAAGAGCTGCACTGGGGTTGTGATGATTGACTGATTATATACTTTCAAGTTGGGAGGGGATTAGGGACAGCACAAGCCTCCAAGGAATTTTGGAGACAAGGTTTCCAGGACCCTGAGGGGGCTAGCTATTTTTAGGACAAGGTCATTTATTACTGTTTAGTACACCCTAAGTCATGAGACCCTTCAGATGTATATCGGTGGGCCATACACTTGGAGGATGATTGCCAACATGTATCTTGGGGGTGGAGATAAAGGAAGCTTCAAAAGGAATTTCTCTATGTTTCAAGTAGACTCACAGGATCCTGGGGGGTCAGGATAATGTTCAGCTAAGATTGACTTTTGTTTGCCTTTAGGAAGGTGTCAACATCAAGGCAGCTGAGCTCCCAGAGGAAGGTCACTCTGGTTTCAAGGACTTGTCAGTGGGCTGTAAGTAGTAAGGAAATTTAATTTTTTCTTTTGCCTTTGTTTCCCACATCAATGTGAATGGGGCAGAAAGTGCAAATGTCAGACAATACAATTCATCTTTAGTTTCCAAAGAAACTGCACCTCAGAGCTTATAAACCTGTTTTGAGCAAATGATACTACATAGTATCTTCTTTTATATGGGAGAACGAGGAGAACCTGTTATTGGAAAGTTGGAGATAGGTATATTTAACAAAATAACTATAGCATGGCAAGAGAGCGGTATGCCGAACATCTCATCAGATATGGTTAAGACTAATGTTTGAGAGCAGAATATTAATGAACGATTAAAGAACATACCTAGATGAGACAAAGGGAACTCATAAATCAGGACACACTTGGGTGAATATAACAGAACATTTAATGTTTGAGGTTTCTACTCTCCCTCTCAATACCATCCATTTTGCACACATTGTTGATACCATGGGACATGAAAAATCACAAAGTAAGGACTGAAGCAGTTTAGTGGCTTCTAAAGAAAAATGTGGGCTGTAAAACATTTGACTTCTTCACTGACAGACTCATCAAAGGATTTGAACAAATCACAAGCTTTTAAGTGAAATGTTAGTTGATATTGGTGTTCAATTAAGAAAAAAAAATAGGGGGGGCGCCTGGGTGGCACAGCGGTTAAGCGTCTGCCTTCAGCTCAGGGCATGATCCCGGCATTCTGGGATCGAGCCCCACATCAGGCTCCTCCGCTGTGAGGCTTCTTCCTCTCCCACTCCCCCTGCTTGTGTTCCCTCTCTCGCTGGCTGTCTCTGTCTCTGTCAAATAAATAAATAAAATCTTTAAAAAAAAAAAAAAGAAAAAAATAGGGGGAGAATTAGTTGTCATCTTTGTTCTCTCTCTCTCTCTCTCTTTTTTTTTTTTAAGATTTTATTTATTTATTTGACAGAGAGAGACAGCCAGCGAGAGAGGGAACACAAGCAGGGGGAGTGGGAGAGGAAGAAGCAGGCTCCCAGCGGAGGAGCCTGATGTGGGGCTCGATCCCAGAACTCCAGGACCACGCCCCGAGCCGAAATCTTTGTTCTCTTTATAAGAAAGTGTTTGTGTGTGTGTGTGTGTGTGTAACATTTGGGCCTTTTAAAAATTACTTTATAAGCATTATTTAATTTAATCTTTATAACAGCTATCAACTAAATATTACATCCAAACACTTAGAACATTGCAGGACACAGTAAGCAAAATATTAGTGTTAGAAAAAATACAAAGTATGTGTTCAATAAAGCCAATATCTAACATACACCTTTCTGTCTGTAAGGCACCAACTCAGATGCTCCACACATATTATCCTAGTCCAACCTATGAAGCAGATCCTTACACCAACACAGGGAAAAAACCCCGAGATCCAGAGCAGATAAAGGAATCAATGAATGGAGCCAAGATCTGAATCTAGTCTCCTTGACCCCAAAATCCCATGGAAAGTGAGACAGAGAGAGAAAGTATCTTGCCTGAGATCACACAGCTATTTTGTGCCAAACCAGGGATACGAACCTAGGTTCATTACTCTTTCTACTTGTGGTATAAGAAAAAAAAAATATATTTGGTTTTTGTCTTGGTTCCTGGCACAGAGCTCCTAAAGCTTTTGGAATTTCCTGAGTGATAAGACTGTCTTTTGTTTTTCAGAATGAGTCCCTTTCAGGCATACTTGAGTTTATGCTAATGAGGTGACTCTTGATGGGCCCCTAAGTAGCTTCAGTGTGAGGGCTGGTCTGTCAGAGGTGAAAACTACTTGGTTCCAGGGTTGGAACTTTGAACCCCATCCCTTTCAACCCCAACCTCAGGGGAGGGGAGAGGGGATGGAGGTTGAGTTCCAACCACCAGTAATTTAATCAATCTTGACTATGTAATGAAACATACATAGTTTTTAGACAACAAAGGAGGTGAGGTTTGTGGAGCTTTGGGGTTGGTGAACAACCCAGAAATGCATAGAAACTCTATTCCCTCCCATCTCCCCCTCCACACTCTGCCCTATGCATCTCTTCAATTTGGTTTCTGTTATATCCTTTAGAATAAAACTGTATAAGTACAGCACTTTCCTGAGTTCTGTGAGTCATTGTAGAGAATTATTGAACCTGAGGCAACTCCTGAACTTATAGTTTAGTGAGCAGATAGGTGAGTAGTCTAAGGATCCCATTTGTGGCTGGTTTCTGAAGTGGGACTTAATGTATGGGCCAGCTAACTCTGGGTAGTTAGTTAATGTTAGAAATGAACTGATTGTAGGACACTCACTTGGCTTCAGAGAATCAGAGAAATGTTTGGTATTTGGAAAACCAACTACCACTACACCATTTTAATTCTACATTCTGTCATTTTTAAGATAATAAAATGACCAATCATGACTTGACTATTGGATTTATACATATTATGCTCCTGAAAAAATTCCACTATTTCCATTAAGATGTATGTCTATTCCCTTTAACTTCTGACTCAGGTCAAAACACAGCCAGAAGCGAAAATTAGTTTTCTTGGAAATCTTTTATGAGCTGATGGCCTAAAGCATGCATTCTGTTTATCTGTGTTCTAATTCTGATTGAACAGTTTGCCGCCACACATAGGAAATCCTCTGTTCTGTGAGAGTAAGAGGAAACCCTACTACTAAAAATACTGGATTATGAGTCTGTTTGCATTACCAGTTGTGATCTGCCTCGGTCAAGGGATAGCCGAGAAATTAGCCCTGCTTTTAAAACCTAGGAGACTCCATTGGCCTTATGATGCTCCTCAGTGTTTTGGGAACAGAGTCATCACCCATACCACTAGTGCTTATGTTTCCCTGAACGCGTATTTAGGCTAAAGAACTTTACTTTATTTTTCCAGACTCATCTCAATATGAGGTACTCAGTCTTTCCACTAAGGTGGGAAAACCTGAGAACTCTGGATAGAGAAAAAATGAAAAATACATAATTAAGGGCTAAGCAGCAGAAGAGAACATCTTCTCTCAGAACTTACTTGGCCACATGGGGTAGGGGACAGGGACATGGCTGGCAAAACCGGGGTGGTCCTCTGATGGAATCTCCGATATAACCATCTAGACATTTCTCACAGTGCTCTCCTGTCGTGTTCCGCTGGCAGTGCTGTGAGGTAAAAGATAGGAAAATCGACAAAGACACAAAAGAGATGTTATACACAACATAGCTGGGAACCAAACAGTACTTAAAGTCAAGGGGATGTCAGGCTGATGGAATTGATTGTGTGGTCAGCACTGATCAGGCCAAAAGAGCCATGTCGGCCCCAGGCAATACTAGAAAGTGTGGACAATGGTGGATGACTTCATACTGAACTTCCGTGTGTGCGTTAGCAGCTGAGGAGTTCAGAGTTTGCATGCAGAGGGGATAATTCATCATCAGGCTGATTTTTCTGCTTAGAATGCCTGGTCATCTTTCAAGATCTGTAGTAGGCCTGAAACCTCCAGGAATTCCTTCTGATGCCCCCTCCCTGATCCTTCCCCCATTCCACTACCCACATGGTACGACTATCATCTACTCCCAACCTCAGCAGCCCTTCCGCCACATTGTGCCTCTCAGTACTAAACTGCCGCCAACTCAAATGGAGTAGGTACTTAGTAAAACGGAGTTCACGGAGCAGCGACAAGTTCATGGATTAATCTCTGCCTAGGACTCTAAAGAGGCAGTGATGCTAGTCTGATCGTTTTCTCCAGTAGGACTGAACTGGATTGCACAAAGCCACTGCCGTTAGCACTGTGATATTTTTGTCTTTATGTTCACCAGAGTGTATAAAAGTTGAATCGGGTGTTTGGTGAAAAATTATGCCATTAGAATTAGAAGGTCATCAAAGAGACAGCCTCCTGTTTAATCCATTCCCTTAGTAACATCTATGCACAAGAGCTTCCACAGACACAACTGTTTTCAAACAGTGCTCTGTGGAAGCCCCTAAGGAAAGGCAAGATGGAGCAGTAGTAACGTGGACTCTGAGCTCTTGATTTTTGTCTTTGTGTTCTACGGTGAAGTTCAAAATAGAATAACAAACTAGAATAAATGCTCCAAACATTTTACATGGGTTAACTGATTTGATGCTTATAATAATTCTAAGGTAAGTTACTATTTTTTACCCCATTTTACATATGAAGAGATGGAGGCACTGAGAGGTTAAATAAATCACCCAATAAATTGTCACACAGATGGAAGGAGGCAAAAGTGAGATTCAGACTCAGGCAATTTGGCTCCAGTAGCCAGGCTGTTAATTCCCATATTATACCACTTCTCCAATGTGTTAGACAAAGGGCTCCTTTCCCAAAAGAGGCATAAAATGACTACATTAGAAGGTGTCATACTATTTTACTAACGGTTTGGACTTCAGCTCAAAAGGGCAGATTTCTAATGTGGGTAACAGGTTATCATGGTTGAACAGTCTTTGGGCCTTTGGTCAGCCATTAGGTATGGACAATCTTTGGCCCCTAATTAGAATTATGTTAGCAGAACAGAATTTAGAGGCCAGTTCAGAGTGCCTGACAGATCAATGAGAAACTGAAAAATAAAGTATGATGTATAGACAACAGGTTGTTAACAAATTTATCCCCCAGTTCTTAATACTGTATCTAGAACTAAGTCAGTCTTCAATAAATATTTGTGGGGGAAAAAAGAAAGAAAGAGTGGGAAAGAGTGAATTAATGAATTGGTGTCTGGAGCACATAAAGGAAATTAATGTGCACCCAAGTCAGCTCAAAGTCGGTGGCAATCTCACATCCCAGGGAAAACTAACGAGCCTTGCCTAACTACCACGAATCTAAGCCATAAGCAACCTGGCATGGCTGCTCATAGGTTGAGGTCAAATTTGTCTGAGTCCTTGTTGGACAGCCGAAGCCTATCTGTGTAAGAACAAAACAGGCTTGTTGGAAGATGTTAGGTCATTCTTCCTGCCTGAAATGCTTATTAAGCTGCAAAAATAAGTTGATTCCTTTCTGCCTCCTTATGGCTCGATGGGTGCTTTGAACTCCTTGTCAGGGCTCTAATTCTGCCATGGCAGCCTCCAGGAGCAATTACCCTCCAGGGCAAAGCCACCAAATCTCTTGGACCTCTAAATGCTCAGGGTGCGAACACTGACTTTCCTCACCTGCCTTCCTTTAAAGGGTTTGTTAGGGAATTCCCTAAAAAGTTCTGATATACATTCTGGAAGATGGGCAGAGATAGTTGGCTCTGGAGGCAGGGATGAAGGGCCCTACTGCTTCCATTTCTAGCTGGTGGACTTTGAACAAGTCACTTGACCTTTTTGGGTCTCTATTTTCTATCTGTGAAATGAGAATCCAAATGAGATGGCCTGTAAAATTTCTTCTAGCTCTGAAACCTTTTACTCTGGGATTGCAAATATGCCTTGACCGTCAGTGCTCTGACATTTAAAAAACTAAAAAGAAAAATGACAATGATAAGTAAGTATGTTGTTGAGGGTAGGGGGAGAATTTGTTTTTTAATAAAACTGACCCCGCTTAAAAATGAAAGAAGCATTCTGAATCTTTGGCCAGTTGTTAAGAAAACTACATGGTAACAGTGATGGCAGATAAGTGGGTGAGTGTGAGGAATGGCATTTGGGCATCAGCTATGGTTCTTCACATGAGAAATGTGTCTTGATAACTGGGCCACAGAACCAGTTTAATGTAGGAAGAAGGCCTAAGAGGATCAAGCTGGCCTTCATGTGGTTTGTCACATGAGTATGCAAGACTATAGTCCATCTAGATCTGTGGTTCTCAAACTATGTGCAGGGAGGTCAAAACCATTCTCCTAATAATACTAAGATTTTATTTATCCTTTGGACTCTCATTTTCTTATGTGTGTAAAGTAGATGCTGGAGCTCCTTAGGCTACAGGACATGGAGATATCACCACAGATATGAGATCCAGCTGCTTTCTCTTAAGCCAAACATGGACCATATTTTTAATTTGTAAAGTATGTTTATATTTTATAAAAGCATATTACTTATGCTAATATGTGATGGGTTTATTGGTATTTCAAATAAATTAACAAGAAAATACTAGAAAAACTTTCAGTTTTAAGTTTCTTTTTTTAAAAAGATTTATTTATTTTAGAAAGAGTGAGAGCGAGGGGTGGGGTGCAGAGTGGGGAGAGGCAGAGCGAGAGGAAGAGAGAAACTCAAGCAGTCTCTGTGCAGACCATGGAGCCCGATGCTGGGCTCGGTCTCATGACCCTGAGATCATGACCTGAGCTGAAACCAAGAGTAGGTCGCCCCACTAACTGCACTACACACGTGCCCCCTGCTGCCCTTTTTGAAAGATTTATTTACAGTTATATTTCAAATGCGGGAAATATGGATAATCCCCACAAACAAAACTCTTTGGCAACTTGAATAACTCTTCTGAGTGCGAAGGGCTCAAGAGACCAAAAGTTCGAGAACTTCTGCTCTGTCTAGATCAGTGCTCCTTAAACTTCACTGTGCACACCAAGGCCCTGGGGATCTTGTGAAAATGCAGATTCTGATCCAGGATATCTGGGGTGGAGCCTGAGTATCTGCCTTTCTCACAAGCTCCCAAGTATCACCAGGACTGCTGGTCTAGACTATACTTTAAGAAGCAAGGGTCTAAATAGAAACACCTAGAATAAGTAACACTGCCAGTTGCTCAGCATTGGGCCTGAGCCTGAGTATCTGGCATAGAAAGACAATACATTTTACCACAATGAAGAGTGACCCAAGCGTCTCGTAAGTTATAAAATGAAAGGTTTTTGCATTTGTTAGTTATTTTACTAATTCATTCATTCATTTAATGAGCCTGGATTCAGCTGATATGACAGACAACGAGCTGTGACTGCTATTAAAATGAAGAAGACCAAATGAGCTGTGACTGCTATTAAAATGAAGAAGACCAAATTCATTTATGTGTCATTTTATGACAAAGACCTGGTTCCTGCCTTTGAGTAACTTACAGGCTTGTGAAGGAGACAGAGAGGCCAACAAACACTAATACAGTGTGCTAGGTGCTGTGACTGAGGTATGTATAAAGGATATTGCTACTATGGAACGAAGAAGAAGGAAACCTTCTGGCTTTTCCTCAGAAAGTTGGAGAAGACCTAATGGCGGTGATGACATTTGAACTAGGCCTTGAAGGATAAGCAAGAAATCCCAGGTAGAGAGCAGGGGAGCACAAATTCAGACACAGACTCTGCACATACCGAGTTAGTTCCCGTGGCAGTGAGCAGCTCAGTGGGGCTGGAGTAGAAAGCCTTGAAAGATTTTAGAAAGGAGAATGCCTTGATTAGGTTGAAAGACATCTCCATTGCTGGTAAGGGAAACAGATTAGGGGAAGGAAAGTCTGGAGCAGGGCATGATGAGTCTTTGGGAAGTCATGGTTATGGTCTGGGAGGGACGCTGTGGATTGAATGAAGGCAGTGGGACGGCAGAGAAGAGAAGAGGCTTTCTCTGGGGTTGAATGTTGGGGAAGAGGGAAAGGAAGTTGATGAAGCATCTGTGACATCCTAGTATGAGGGTTTGGCAGAATGATGCTGTCATTAATGAGATGGAGAACATAAGAAGAGGAAAACATTCAGGGTTAAAAGAAGAAACATGAATGATGTATAGGGAACTTATTTGCATTCAGTTCCTATTATATTCTCACATGACTGGGCACAAAGCAACAAAGGACTCTAAATTGTTTGGACATACAATTTTCTGACGTTGTTTCAAAACTTGAGTTAGCATGGAACCAAATCCATCCCTATTTGCAAAATTTTGGGGTTTTCCAAGTTGCAATATATTGGAAAATTGTCAAAATTTTGATGTAAGAATTACACATTTGATCTAGATACCAACTTTATAGTTGCAAGTAAAACAGGAAAAAGAAGTCTCTATATCTCAATTTTTTCTTGCTCTGGGACGTCTAATGAATGCGCTGGTTTATTAATCACACATATTTAGTCTTACAGGAATTTATATTGGTTGATTTCTCTCTTACACACATAATAAAGGAGAGTTTGAAAAGCATGAGAAAAATGCTAGTGTCTGCAGAAATTAGAGATGTAATATCTTTGCTTTCCTGAATGAAGTTTTAATTAGGCTTTGAGAGTAATAAAAAATTCATTAGCTTTCAATATATTGGATTACTTCCCTTTCTCCGTTATGCTTAGGGTGGGGTAGAAGTCCATTTGAATATCAATATCTTTTTAACTACAAAATTACTACAGACAGTTGTAGAGAATTTAGGGAGGCATACTGTAAAGTAAAAAGAAAATAAAAATCCATCCATGTTTCCACCAGCCAGATAACAGCTTGATGGGTGTCTCTTTAGATTTCAATGATATTTTTTGCTGTTCTTTTAATAGTTTTAAATCTGAATATTCTCATTCAGATCTAGAAAAAAAAATTTCCTGCAATGCTGGGACAGACCCTGAAATCTTTTTAAGTTTTCATTTGATTGTCACTGAGCAGATAGGGATTTCTACATGTGTTTCTAAGGCTCCCATGATCCTCATACCTTGACCTTTACTCTATTGGTCATGTCCAGAAGCACTTTCAAGTAGGTGTTTCTGTTCAACCCAACACAGTGGAAACCACTTAACCCAGATCCTAGAATAGCGTCTGGCACATAGGTGGAGCTCAAAAAAAAAAAAAAAAAAAAAAAAAGCTTATTTATTAAATGGTTAGATGAAATCAATAGACCAAGCAATCCTTAACCAAAAGGAACCCAAGGAGCCCTGTTTCTGTGGTAAACTTCAAGTCAGATTTTCTCCACTCTAGTTCTGGTCGGTGGGCTCCTGGCTTTCTCCTAATGATGAGAAGAATCTTTAGATGGGAACTGGCCTTTGTCATGTCCTCTTCCTAATTCTCTGTACCTAACCTATAGACTTGGGATAAAATATGGGTTATTAGGGACCAGGCATTCCTACCACCAGCCATTTGTCTGCTTCTACTTGTTTCTTCCCCTAATTCCTTTCTCATGCCTCCTTCTGGAGCTTTCCTAGAGAGTCTGCCGCGTCCACTGGAGTTGCTTGGCCTTTGGGACCCTGTCTGGCTGACTCAGCTGAGAACCCCTCCCAGTGCATTCTAGTTCTGATAAGATGCAAGGTAGCTTTTTGGAAACACCCAACACATGTTGGATTTCATTCATGAAGCCACTTTTCACTTAGCCACTTTTCTGCATTCGAAGAGTTAGCATCCCTTCTGTGAAGACACCTCTAAGCTTCTTTGGTATGTCTAAAATGGTAGCATAAGTTTGTCTATTCTATATTTTATTGTCGAATGGCTTAGTTCCTTAAAATCAGTCTATAAAATATAAGGTCAAATCGAAATTGGACATTGGAATGAAGGAAGAATTAAAAACAACTGGGGGAGGGCAAGGTGGAGGGAGGCATCATAAGCCTTCAAAATAACAAAATGAAAATGAAGTAAGAAAGAAGGCTTTTATTTTTGGCTGTGTATGGAAGATGGGAGAAATGAGTTAGGCAGGCAAACTTTAAGAACTGATGAAGACTCAGGCCCACAGTAGACTGCAAGGAGGTATTCCTCAGAGTCACTGCTTCTTCTCTGGTGCCCTGAGAACAGGATGAGCTGGATGGAAGAGCTACAGGGCAGGAGCTGATAACCTACCCAGCTCCACCAGGAGGCCGGACAGGGACGCCAAAGGAAACAGGAAGATCTGAGTTTGATTCCAGTGGGACGCCATTGGCAATATATTTACCACCTAAGTGGCAAAATGTTCTTTCTATGTTGGCAAACCTCTCTGCTCACTACTTACATTAAATTCAGTACAAATTACATCCTGTTTTTGTTTTTCTAAATTAAATTTATAAGAATATACATATCTATATTTAGCTCTGGGGGATAAGATTGTGGGTCATTTTCACTCTGAATTTCATGTACAGTACATAGCTGTATTGTTGTTTTGTTTGTTTTTTACATTGAGCATATATTACTTCAATCAGGGAGAAAAGCTATTTCCGTCTGGGTAGAGTTGGGGTGGGGGGTTCACCATTAGGGTGAGTAGGATGGCTATTTCTTTCTTTCTTTTTAAAATATTTTGTCTTAGAACAAAGTAATTGCAGGAAGATGGGCAGTTTCCTTGAGTGGGCATAAGAGTTCATACCCCGGTCCATTCCCAAACTTTTGTTAGAACTTTATATGCCCAGGAGCTGTGAAGGAATCATGTGAGGACCGTCTCCCTCAGAGCTCATGTTTAGGTCAGAGAGAAAACCACGACAGTTCGTATTCTGAAAAGTCACCATAAGAAGAGTGGCTTTGTTCTTTGTCATAGCTCTTCACAGGCACTAGCAGGAGGGACTTTTTAAAAATTTAATTTAATTTAGGGGGCGCCTGAGTAGCGCAGTCGTTAAGCGTCTGCCTTCGGCTCAGGGCGTGATCCCGGCGTTCGGGGATCGAGTCCCACATCGGGCTCCTCCGCTGGGAGCCTGCTTCTTCCTCTCCCACTCCCCTGCTGTGTTCCTTCTCTTCGCTGGCTGTCTCTCTGTCACATAAATAAATAAAATCTTTAAAAAAAAATAATTTAATTTAAATTTTTTTATGATGTTCAATTAGCCAACATATAGTACATCATTAGTTTTTGATGCAGTGTTCAATGATTCATTAGTTGCATGTAACACCCAGTGCTCATCACCACACGTGCCCCAGGAGGGACTTTTTGCCCTTCTATTTCAGTCTTCCATCTTACTGGCTTCCTGATGGCAGCTGATGGGCCTGCCAGGCCCTATTGTCTTCTATTTAAAAAAAACAGATAACAAAGAGCCTTTAATTGGTCAAATTATCGGAGATGTACATTATTAGTTCAAGTGCATCCATGGGATTTTCTTTTCAAATGTCACTGGGATTAAAATAACAGGAAACCGGAGATGGAAGCATTAGAAAGGGGCAGGCTTTGGCAGCTGCCTGTGCCTACAGGACTGCAGAGGACATCCTGGATGTAACGGTTATTTAAGAAGATGGGGGGCGGGGAAGACAGAAACACCAGGACTAAACAAACACTACAAAGAGGTGGCTGTGTCCAGTGTTTGCCGCTACATTCTCTCTGTCTTTAGAAAAGCGGCAACTGCTGGGTTCAAAGTAGAGGAAATGTTCTAATTTGCATCTTAATGTAATGCATTTACAGTGGGTAGAATAGCACCTCCGTGTGCACACCTTCGAGACCACTTATAATCAAAATGATCTGCTTAATAAGGATAATTATACTAATTTTGAGGTAAATAGGGTGTATTTAATTAAGAATTCTTGTGGTTTATGCAAAAATACTCCTGCAGTTTTGGAAAGCCTCTGCTGCCTCATAGGATTGTGAAGAATCTTAATTTTCCTGCAGTGTGGGATAGGTCCTGAAGGAAACCATGAGCATAACGCATAAGTCTTTAAAAATGCCTCCAAGGACTTCTACTAAAGCCATTTCTGGCAAATATGTCCATAGCCATTTTCACAAAGCTGTCAGTCCATTCAGTGAACATAGAAAAGGTACGGCAAGCCCTGTTTGCTAGAAGGCTCCCCAGTCTCCTCCACAAGTCTGTATGATACTTCAACGGAAGAACAAGTTATTTGGGGAATTCATTCCAGTTAAGGGGGAAAAAAAAGTCTTCTGGGGGCTGAAACACAGAATTACAAAGACCATAAGGCCAAAGCTTTCATGTTTATTAGCTATTTGATTCAAACCTTTTTTTTTTTTAGACAAATCTTGATCTATAGACTCAACTATCTTAAGTTGTAAAAATAGGCTATGAAACAACCGTTTTATTCTCCTGGTTTATGTGGAATGAAGCCAAACATATGGCAAACTATACGATTACAGAGGAATTTGGATGGATGATTTCCTCCTCTGTGTACCGTTTCCAATCCCTTCACCATTGGTCTATAGTAGGAAACCAGCTGCCCAGGGTGCTAGGTCAGTTCTCTCCAGGAGCACATGCCACGTCATACCTATGCCCTGATGGCCACTTACGATCACCAGCAGTTTCTATGACGTGTCTTAGAGGAAAAGGTGAAGAGTAAAAAGAGAGCTCGATTAGCTTTTTCCTAGGGAGCTCAAACGCGCAAGAATGTTTGATCCCCACTGGAGATGCAGAAGCCCAGTGCAGTATATGAAAAGTGACAGGTGCCCCGACCTACCATACAGAATCCAGAGCCATCCAAGCACTCGTCAGAGTTACCGTTGCAGCCACAGGGCATACATTCTCCTGACTGGGCGAGAAAGAATCCAGCACCGCATTTCTGAAACAGACACAACAAAAATATTTTCTTTATTGAAAAAACCTCTTTTGGTCGGTATTTTCTGACATAAAATAAGAGGAGATGGTTATTAAACGATCTAAATATTTCTTTACCAAATGTACTAGAATGAACTATTTATACTGCCATTCAGTGATGTGTATCTTTTTTTTTTTTTTTGTTATATTCCCCCCTTTTTATATTTTTTAAAACTTTTCAGGGGAAAAGGAAGATCTTTAACACTGTCCTAATGTTGTAAGGAAGAATAAGATTTTTCAGTAACAGTAAAGGAGAAAGAAATTTTCTAATGTCTTCTAACCAAACCAAACCAAACCAAACCAAACCAAACCAAACCAAACCAAACCATGACAACTAGTGAGGGTGAGGAATTGCTTCATGCTCCCTAGAAATAAAGACGTACGGTTTCAGAGATTACTGGCTATAGCATAACAACTCAGAGATGTGTCTTTCATGCTTGGGCTCTTAAAAAATTGTTTCTCTGCAGATCCTAACATTTTAAAGGGAGGGGTAGAGAAGTTAATGAATTCTTATACTTGTCAGGTCCTGTGTGGGTTCTGTTCCGGTATTTCATTTATCCTCATAGCTCTGTGAGGAACGTATTATTTTCCCTCATTCTAGTGATGAAATCATTAGACCCAGAGGTGCCAAGTGGGTTGTGGCAATGTTAAACCATCTTGCGATGTGCCAGTCCACCTGTACCAGTCAACCTGTACAACGATGAATTGCCCCCACCCCCCCCCCCGCCAATGTCAGTTGAGAAACTTTGCGAGATTGTTCCTGATTTATAGGATAGGAGCTGTGAATATGTATTTTATGTTTCTTCAGAAGGTCTTCATGACGCAAGGCAGCAAGGGCATTATAGACCTGGAAGTCCACTCCCTGCCCATCAGACAGATTGACTTCTAAAGAATTCCAGACAGATAAGAATCTGGGTTGTTTCCACAAACTTACAGAGTAGATTTCACATCAGCCTCTCCCCCCATTTCATTGACTCATTGTACTTTGTATTATCTTGGCCACCAGGAAATTTTTCATTGTATCTGGCTGAAGTCCCTCTGACTGCTGTGCAAACCCATTTCCTCTTGCTTTTTTTCAAGAACCCCTAGACATTATTCACAGCATAAAAACACCACCAGTTTAGACCCAAAAACTAAAGTCTAATATATTCAATTGGGAGGTAGTTTAAAAGAGAATAATGACGTTTGTCCATTAAAGAAAAGGCGAAGAAATTCCATCTTTCTAAGTGAGAGAAAGTAAGGCTGAGAGGGGACTGATTGATAGTTTATAATGGAGAATTTGTGGTTGATAGGAAACCTTTTTCGCAATTTCCACTAGGGAATAATAGAGAGGGAAAGTGCTAAAACTGCAGCAGGAAGCATTTAATTTAGACCATCTAAGTTCATGTGTTTTTGAATTTTGTTTCAAAATATTAAAAATACATGTTTGGGGCGGACCTGGTTGGCTCAGTCAGTAGAGCATGTGACTCTTGATCTTGGGGTTGTAAGTTCAAGCCCCACACTGGGTGTAGCGATTACTTAAATAAAAAATTTAAAAAAAATTCATGTTTAATGGTGATGCAGTACACAGATATACATATATGTATGTAAATATATAAGGATATACATATATATCAGAAAAAGATTCACAAAGCAATAATTAACTTATGTGCCATGTACCTTAAACTTCTTTATTTTATTTAAAAATATATCCTTGTTATAAGGTATAAGATTGATTTGATGAACCTTGAGTATGTTGCATCCTGCAGTTTGACATGAAGAGGGTTTTAATTATCAGAGGAATGGATAAGAATAGCGAGGGCCTAGTATTACTTATCTCAGTAGCTTCCAAAACAGTGTTTTTTGTGCTGACTGACCAATTCATGAACATGTGGGGAGCCTCTTATTCAGAAATTTTGACAGAGGAACGAAAAAATCTGTATTTTTTATAAAATAAAAATCGTATTTAAAAATTACTTATTTAAGTTAATTATTCCTTTTCCGCCTGGCTTTATTGAAATAATAATTGACATTTAACATTGCATAAATTTAAGGCGTACAATGTGTTGATTTGATACCTGTATATATTGCAAAATGATTACCAGTATAGCTTTAGCTAACAACTCCATCATGTCACATAATTACCATTTCTTTTTTGTGATGAGGACATTTAAGATGTACTCTCTCAGCAACTCTCAAGTATATAATACAGTATTATTAACTATAGTTATTGGGCTGTACGTTAGATGTTCAGAACTTGTTAATCTCGTAACTGGAAGTTTGTACACTATGACCAGCCTCTCTCCATTTCCCCTACTCCCCAGCCCCTGTGACCACCATTCCTGTTTCTGTTTCTATGAATCCCAATGAGTGGGGCAGAGATTAGAGGTGTATTAGAAGGGGAAAAGCATACTGGTGGTGGCAGGGAGTCCGGTAGTGATGCCTGGAAACAGAACGTGAGAAGATCTACCTGTATCATCAACAATAGTAAGGACCTGCCTCTGGCCCAAGGTATCTAGTTTCAGTAAGGCTGCTCTAAACTGATGCTAGTTCAGGTCTTTAAGGTATTCTTGCTGCTCTTTCATCTAAAGGAGACAAAGAAAATTAAGGTTTGCCCTGAATAAATGCATCATTTTGAATATGACAGTAGTTAATCCTTTATGTCCTTGAGGACTTGGCTAAATCGAGAGATTCATGTACAAAGAACAAAAATAAAATTGCACAACACAGAAAAAAATCCCAAATAACAATAGCAAAAACAAATTTTTGGTAAATTCTGTATTTTAGAATAGCTTTAGAGTTACAGAAAAATTACAAGGATCTATTTTTGTTTTTTTATTTTTTAAAGTCCCCTGAAGATTCCAATGTGTGATTAAGGATTGCTCTAAAGCATCTCACAGTGCCTGGTTCATGTTAATTGCTCAACGAATCCTTGTGATTTAAACAGTTTGGACCAAGATAGGAAATCCGAAGCATATGTGCTGTTGGAAACCAATGGCTTATGCTGCTAATATACCCACAGCTCCCTACTAGGGCTGGATTTGGTCTCCAATCTTTTTCAACACAGTCCAGGCAGCCACTGCTAAGACTGGACCGTGCTCAATGAAATCTTTATGTTATGTCAAGTTTAGGAGGTGACTTCACCCAGAGAGTCTGTCATTATCCACTTATCCACTCCCCAGGCTAAGGCTCTGACCTTGTGTGAAATGGCCTTGGCTCCAGTCTTTTAAACTGTGGGAGATGGGAAGAAAAAGGAAGCCAGGGATAGGGTCATGTGGAACACCCTGTGAAGAGGGTGAGGTGGGGCGGAAACCAGCCAACTTCATTCCTGCTGGGCTTTGTACACCTGAAAGATTCTATTTTCTAATTCATCTATCCAGGGGGGAGGCGCCATTTTTAAATTTGTGTAAAGGTACCATATAGGCTAATGGAAGCCCTGGGCATGGGAGCTTCTGATGCCACTAATATGTGCACTGGATACCTTGGACCCTTTGTGTGGTAGAATCTTAGAGGATTTCTCAGAATGGCAAATTAAAATTCTTAAGTGGTTCAAGAGAAGTTTGAGTATCCTCAAGGAAGAGCTATATAATGTTGTTCCTTTTATGTAGAAATGTTTTGTCATGGCTCCAGAAAGTTCTGTTAATTTTTACTAAATCTCTTCTTGAAATTCTATAGGAACTGGTGAAACTCACCTTTGTTATAATATTAACAGGTAGATAATTTCAAAAATGAGAGCAGAGTTATTTATAGTTTTGTTCCTGGTTAGCAATCTCTTGGCTTAGTTATCCTAAGACCTGTGCTATTTAGAGATTTTGAAAGCTGAGTGGTCTTCCCACAGAGAAAATGAATGTCTGCCTGACTTCTTTTGGAATATTCTCCAGAATTTATTAAACGAAGATGGTGTTTATGTTGATATATGTGTGTGTGAGCAAGAGAAGTGTTACAATCAATTTTTAGATGCCACACGGAACACTTTTGCCCATATGAGAAGACCCAACCTATAGTATACAACTGTATAAACACATGGGTGGCTGAACTAAGAGCATTCAGAGGGCTTATACTGCCTGAGTTGGTGCGGGCCTTAAAAATTAATAACAATAACAAGGATAATGATGATAATTATGAAGATAATTAAGCATAGTTATTATTTATTGAGAGCCTATGTGCCAAGTATTATAAGTGCTTCATCCACATTATGGTATTTGCTCTTTGTAACAACTCTGTGCATTAGGTATAAGTATCTGCATTTTGGAAGTGAACAAACTGCTGGTCAGAGAAGATGAAAAATGTTTCCAGTGTCACACAGCTTTATACTGAGGTCAGACAGATCTAAATCTTGTTCTTTCTCTGCGGTAACATGCTGCTTCTCATAAAAACAAAAGAAAGAAGGAAAGAGAGGAAAAGAAAGAAAGAAAGAAAAAGAAAGAAAGAAAGAAAGAAAGGAAGGAAGAAAGAAAGAAAGAAAGAAAGAAAAGAAAGAAAGAAAGAAAAAAGAAAAGAAAGGAAGGATAAAAATTTATTTAACTGAACCTTTAATTAATTGAACATAAATACTCCGTTTAAGTCACTGCCTTGGTCATTTTGTATCCTTCTCTCATGTTAGCCCACAATAGCCCTATGAAGGTAATAGCTGTCACCTATAATTTATAGATGAGTCTTTGAATTAGGGTTTGTTATGCAGCCAAGTAACACAGACGAGAAATGGCGGACCTAGGATTTAGATCCTTCGTTTGAGTCCTGGGTTTGAGCTCTTAACCATCTGGTATACAATTACTATGTATTAACCCAACCCCTTTTGTTGGACAGTTAGGTTATTTCCAAATTTTTGCTGCTACAAACAGTCCATAGCAGGCTGAAATGGATAAAAATGTAAAATCTTTCCTTTAAACTCCAGAAAAAAATTCTTAAAAAAAGATATGTGGTTAAAATATATAAAGTCATTAATATATGAAAATCATTGAATGGGAATATCTACACTGAACAATTTATTTAGCCCAATTGTCATTTTAACCAATTACTTTCCACTAAATCATTTGTAGACTTTTTATAGCTCTCCGTTATTAGCTACTATATTATTACAGCTTGTCCCTCGCTTGAACACTGATTGGATTAATCAATGACATTTACTTCTGCATCAAAGAATAAAAGTGAAGATTGCCATTTGCTTACTTTGTTATCATCAGTATGGTGTCTGGCTTTGAGTAAAAATCAATGTGTGTGTACTTGACTAATTTTACATTTTTAGAAATTAGAATTAGATGGAACTTAAGGAAGAAATTACTCACGTGCCACTTATATTTAAAGGACCTGGGAGTGACAGTGTATGTTGATATTATTGCAGAAGGCATTATTTCCAGAGGTCCATCATATAATCACAAGATAATATAACAAAGTGAGATTGTTTCTTAACAAGGAGGATAACATTTATACCGCTGATTGATAGTTTTTGTCCTCATATGATTCTTCATATGAGATAACAGTGACTGAAACTAACAATATTTTCATCATACAGGACATTTTTAAAATTTTCTTAAGATTCTGAAGTCATGCTTTTTTGAGGTATAGTCCAGTCTGCATCCCTTATAGTAAACTCAAGCTAAGTAATACCATTTTAGGTTAAAAATGTTCACAAAAATCCACAAAAATCTCACTGGGTTTTCCAAATATTGTCACAGAGGAGCTAATTAATTGGCTCAAAGTCACTACTTTTGCATAGATATTGAATCTCTAGAACCTTCAGATTTTCTTTAGGAACCTGAGCTCCCCAACCATCCATTAAAACAAACAATGGCAAAAATTGATCAAATTTAGGAAGAGTCTGAAGTTGTCATGTGAGACCCATCTTTAGATCTCTCTCGGAGAAAATCAGACCCTAATCTCCAGCTGCAACAAATGTCCATGAATTAATTATAATAAAATTCCATTATAAAGAGCATACTCTACAGCCCTGCACCTATTCTAATAACATCTGACCTATAATATAGTAGTCCCCCCCCTTATCTGTGGTTGATACATTCTAAGACCCGGAGTGGATGCCTGAAATTACAGATAGTACTGAACCCTATACATACTATGGTTTTTCCTATATATACACACCCATGAATGTTAATGTTATATGTTATAAAGTTTAATTTATAAATTAAGCATAGTAAGAGATTAACCACAATAACTAATAATAAAATAGAACAATTATAACAGCATACTGTAATAAAAGTTATGTGAATGTGACCTTTCTCTCTCTCTCAAAATATTTTATTGTACTGTATTCACCTGTTTTCTTTTGGATGATATGAGATGAAAAAATGCCTGTGTGAAGAGATGCAGTGAAGTGAATGACGTAGGCATTGAGACCTAGCGTCAGGCTACTATTGACCTTCTGACAATGCATCAGAAGGAGGATCATCTGCTTCTGGATGGAGGTTAACTGCACGTAGCTGAAACCACGGAAAGCAAAATACTGCACAAGGGCAGGGGGATCACTGTAGAAATTCGCTTCGTGTCTTCAACTAGGGATTTGCAAACATTTTACAAATATCGATTCATCTTTCTTTTTTTTTTTATAATTTTTATTTTGTTATATTAGTCACCATACAGTACATCCCCAGTTTTTGATGCAATGTTCCATGATTCATTATTTGCGTATAACACTCAGTGCACCATGCAATACGTGCCCTCCTTACTACCCATCACCGGCCTATCCCAATCCCCCACCCTCCTCCCCTCTGAAGCCCTCAGTTTGTTTCCCAGAGTCCACAGTCTCTCATGGTTGATTCATCTTGCTTTCTGAATTAGACTTCTAGAATTTTGATTCATTAGCTTTTGCTTTAATTTACTGAGGCTCGATGTGGAAAGCATTAAAACAACAACAACAACAACAACAAAAACACCCCAAACCAAAAACCTCTCTGAATTTATTCACTTGTGTCCAGAGTCATTGCTACCTTCCAAATTAGTGTTCTTCAGATTTAACAGCCCACATCCAATTCTCTTTCTGCTGATGTATGTATATAATGAGTTCACTTTTCTCCTCATTTCCAGGCAACAATGATTTTAGCTCTAGTTTTAGTTTTAGAGAATTTCATTTTTTTAAAGTGAATAATAAAAGTCACCTTAAGATTGAGTATTATGCTCACTTAAAAGCTAAACCTTTGTGCCTTTACTCTGAGTCTGTGGGTCTTGCACAATGCTGACTTCCATCTGCTTAAAACTTAGGCAGACCTACTCAGCCGATACCAAAAGATTGAAATTATCCCCTGCATATTCTCAGACCACAACGCTCTGAAATTGGAACTCAACCACAAGGAAAAATTTGGAAGAAACTCAAACACTTGGAGACTAAGAACCATCCTGCTCAGGAATGACTCGATAAACCAGGAAATCAAAAATCAAATTAAACAAATTATGGAGACCAATGAGAATGAAAATACAACAGTCCAAAACCTATGGGATACTGCAAAGGCAGTCCTAAGGGGGAAATACATAGCCATCCAAGCCTCACTCAAAAGAATAGAAAAATCTAAAATGCAGTTTTTATATTCTCACCTCAAGAAGCTGGAACAGCAACAGAGGGACAGGCCTAATCCACGCACAAGGAAGCAGTTGACCAAAATTAAAGCTGAAATCAATCAAGCAGAAACCAGAAGTACAGTAGAGCAGATCAACAGGACTAGAAGCTGGTTCTTGGAGAGAATCAATAAAATTGACAGACCACTGGCAAGACTTATCCAAAAGAAAAGAGAAAGGACCCAGATTATTAAAATTATGAATGAAAAAGGAGAGGTCACGACGAACACCATTGAAATTGGAAGGATTATTAGAAATTTTTATCAACAGCTATATGCCAATAAACTAAGCAATCTGGAAGAGATGGAATCCTTCCTGGAAACCTATAAACTACCAAGATTGAAACCGGAAGAAATTGATTTCTTAAACAGGCCAATTAATTATGAAGAAATTGAGTCAGTGATAAACAACCTTCCAAATAACAAAACTCCAGGCCCGGACGGTTTTCCTGGGGAATTCTACCAAACATTCAAAGAAGAAATAATACCTATTCTCCTAAAGCTTTTTCAAAAAATAGAAACAGAAGGAAAGCTACCAAACTCATTCTATGAGGCCAATATTACATTGATCCCCAAACCAGGCAAAGACCCCCTCAAAAAGGAGAATTACAGACCGATTTCCCTAATGAATATGGACGCCAAAATCCTCAACAAGATACTTGCTAATAGAATCCAACAGTTCATTAAAAGGATTATCCACCACGATCAAGTGGGATTCATACCTGGGATGCAAGCGTGGTTCAATATTCGCAAATCAATCAGCGTGATACATCATATCAACAAGAAAAGACTCAAGAACCATATGATCCTCTCAATCGATGCCGAAAAAGCATTTGACAAAATACAGCATCCTTTCCTGATTAAAACCCTTCAGAGTGTAGGAATAGAAGGTACATTTCTCAATCTCATAAAAGCCATCTATGAAAAGCCTACTGCAAATATTATTCTCAATGGGGAAAAGCTGGAAGCCTTTCCCTTAAGATCAGGAACACGACAAGGATGCCCACTCTCGCCACTATTATTCAACATAGTACTAGAAGTCCTTGCAACAGCAATCAGACAACAAAAAGGGATCAAAGGTATTCAAATCGGCAAAGAAGAAGTCAAAATGTCTCTCTTCGCAGACGACATGATACTCTATATGGAAAACCCAAAAGAAGCCACTCCCAAACTATTAGAAGTTATAGAGCAATTCAGTAACGTGGCGGGATACAAAATCAATGCTCAGAAATCAGTTGCATTTCTGTACACGAATAACGAGAACGAAGAAAGAGAAATCAGGGAATCCATCCCATTTACAATAGCACCAAAAACCATACGTTACCTTGGAATTAACTTAACCAGAGATGTAAAGGACCTTTATTCTAGAAACTATAAATCACTCTTAAAAGACATTGAGGAAGACATAAAAAGATGGAAAGATATTCCATGCTCATGGATCGGAAGAATTAACATAGTTAAAATGTCCATGCTACCCAGAGCAATCTACACTTTCAATGCTATCCCGATCAAAATACCGAGAACGTTTTTCAAAGAACTGGAACAAATAGTCCTTAAATTTGTATGGAACCAGAAAAGACCCCGAATCTCCAAGGAACTGTTGAAAAGGAAAAACAAAGCTGGGGGCATCACAATGCCGGATTTCGAGCTGTACTACAAAGCTGTGATCACAAAGACAGCATGGTACTGGCACAAAAACAGACACATAGACCAATGGAACAGAATAGAGAGCCCAGAAATGGACCCTCAGCTCTTTGGGCAACTAATATTTGATAAAGCAGGAAAAAACATCCGGTGGGAAAAAGACAGTCTCTTCAATAAATGGTGCTGGGAAAATTGGACAGCTACGTGCAAAAGAATGAAACTTGACCACTATCTCACACCATACACAAAAATAAACTCCAAATGGATGAAAGACCTCGATGTGAGACAGGAATCCATCAAAATTCTAGAGGAGAACATAGGCAGCAACCTCTACGACATCAGCCTAAGCAACCTTTTTCATGACACATCCCCAAAGGCAAAAGAAACAAAAGATAAAATGAATTTATGGGACTTCATCAAGATTAAAAGTTTCTGCACATCCAAGGAAACAGTCAGAAAAACTAAGAGGCAGCCCACGGAATGGGAGAATATATTTGCAAATGACACTACAGATAAAGGACTGGTATCCAAGATCTACAAAGAACTTCTCAAACTCAATACACGAGAAACAAATAAACAAATCAAAAAATGGGCAGAAGATATGAACAGACACTTTTCCAATGAAGACATACAAATGGCTAACAGACACATGAAAAAATGTTCAAAATCATTAGCCATCAAGGAAATTCAAATCAAAACCACACTGAGATACCACCTTACGCCAGTTAGAATGGCAAAAATAGACAAGGCAAGAAACAACAATTGTTGGAGAGGATGTGGAGAAAGGGGATCCCTCCTACATTGTTGGTGGGAATGCAAGTTGGTACAGCCACTCTGGAAAACCGTGTGGAGGTCCCTTAAAAAGTTAAAAATTGAGCTACCCTATGATCCAGCCATTGCACTACTGGGTGTTTACCCCAAAGATACAGACGTAGTGAAGAGAAGGGCCATATGCACCCCAATGTTCATAGCAGCAATGTCCACAATAGCTAAATCGTGGAAGGAGCCGAGATGCCCTTCAACAGATGACTGGATTAAGAAGTTGTGGTCCATATATACAATGGAATATTACTCAGCAATCAGAAAGAATGAGTTCTCAACATTTGCTACAACATGGATGGCACTGGAGGAGATAATGCTTAGTGAAATAAGTCAAGCAGAGAAAGACAACTATCATATGATTTCTCTCATCTATGGAACATAAGAACTAGAATGATCAGTAGGGGAAGAAAGGGATAAAGAAAGGGGGGGTAATCAGAAGGGGGAATGAAACATGAGAGACTATGGACTATGAGAAACAAACTGAGGGCTACAGAGGGGAGGGGGGTGGGGGAATGGGATAGACCGGTGATGGGTAGTAAGGGCACATATTGCATGGTGCACTGGGTGTTATACACAACTAATGAATCATCGAGCCTTACATCGAAAACCGGGGATGTACTGTATGGTGACTAACATAATATAATAAAAAATCATTATTAATAAAAAAAAAAAAAAAAAAAAAAAACTTAGGCAGACCTAAGAATCAGTATTCAGGGGCCTTTTAATAGGGACCAATGGTTCAATTTAATGTATTCAGAAATAACAATTTAGCCTTTGCTGGGGAGGAGTGACTTCTGAGAACATATGAATTTATTACCTGGGTAGGCATCTCACAGGCCATCTTTTCCGTGTCTATAAAAATAAAAGATAAGGTATCTGGGTTGGAAAGCAGTCCTGAATTAAGCTATTGGTAACGTTTGACTCTGTATTTTTTCAGGGAGGGCTTAACACATCCTGTTTGTTCATATACAAAGTTTATGTCAAAGTGCCAAAATCAGTTAAAGGCACTATGCAACGTGTAGTAGTTAGCAAAAGTTGACTTCTTGATCAATTTTACTTGAATGTGGACAGAGTTCCCCATGTATCATCCCTTGGGTCTTTTTAAGTTCTTGTTTGCGTAATTGAAATTCCCCGCATTTCAATAGGTGAAGTTAAGTTTTAGATTTTGACAGCGATTTCACCATAGCTTGATTAGGAAAGTGGTTTCAACATTCTTCAGAGACTTATCCAGTTGGAAGGCATTTCTTCTTATAATTGGCAGAATAAAGCTAAGGCATCGCTGAACACAAACTGTTTCTCCCAGTGGGCTCTTGGAGCTATGTTTGAGCTCATTGCTTGGGACCTGTGTCTGCCATGCCTTGGCCGGCGTGCAAAACACTCCAGCTCTCGTAATCACCAGTGAGACAGAGACAAGGATCTGGTTCTGAGGAATTCTGAGAAGCACAGAGCTGTCTGGACCGGAGTTAATCCAGGTCCTTTAATTCTGTAAAGGGGGGAGGTATTTATCACAGCATTTACGTCGCATTTAGTGTGGCTATTCTCCAGTACTTTTTATGGGCTTTTTGAGAATTCTCTTGGGCAGGGCAATCAGTGCTCCACCCGAAGATCTCAACTAACTATTCCCAAACCCTGTACTTGGTCCAATGTTACTCGGACTGGAGATACCAACAGACTCGGGCTGTGATGAAGTACTTGCCACCCTTGGTTCTCTCTAGTCGTATAACCAAAAGGATCAAACGAGAAAGTTTAGAGCCCTAAAGCCATAAAGATTTTCTTTTCGAAGTGCTGGATTCAGGGATGATTATGTTCATTAATACTGATGAAAATTTCTTTAATTGTCTCCTGGAAAAGTTACTTTAAATACTTTGTAAGTTGCTCATTTGTAGTAGTGATTGCGCTTATATAACATAATGGAGCATTAGTGGTGCCTTTTTTCCTTTGATTTTCTTGAAAAAAATCTGCTAACATCTGGCTTTCTGCTCTGGGTCCTCATCACATCATCTCACGTAACTTGTTCTTTTCACTCCCCGCCTGCCAAGCTATAGTTACACAACATAGCCTTGACCAGATTTTTTTTTTAATATCTCAAAACTGACTCAGTTTTATTTAATTTACTGGGGCAAATGCCATAGACACATTTCCAAGAAAGGAAGAGATGTGGTGTAGAAGGGCTAGAAGAACAAGCAGAGAGAAATGACTTCAGAGTTACAGGCATTTGGGGGATTTTTACATGACTCCTTCACCACTTGGCAGGAATCAATGCTGTGAGATGACAGACATTTCTGTCATCTTCCACTGGGTTTTTATGAATAATAACAGCTAATATTTATTGACCGACACCAGGCATGGAGTTAAGTGCTTTTTATAGACATTCCAATTTGGTCATCACCCTTTAATGGCCCACAGTCTTGCAAATGTCTGACTAAATTGTTTTTTCTTTTCACAAGGAAGTGGGAAGCTTAATTGTCTATAAACTTACAGTGGCTTCCTTTCAGTGCTCCCAGGGAAGACAGTAGTGCTTCCTTGGGCAGGTTGACTGGTTGGGATGTTCCATCAGCTTCCTTTGCTAATAAATGTGCCTCTCCTGTCATGAAGTCCTCACAGTCCCTCAGTGCTATGCTTACCCTGGATCACTCAAGATGCAAAGCACAAAGCACTGGCGGTCCTGCTTTTCTTTCCTTACGCTCTTCCTCATGGGTTTATGCGTCACTGAAGAAATGCTACTGTGAAGTAGTAGGAAAGGAGAAATACATCCCAAACCTCTACTGTACCCATTTATTCTCAGTAGATAACCTTGCCTCTTCTTTCAATGAGAAAATAGAGGTCATTGGGTGGAAAATCTCGTACTATCTGTAAAGATTCATCTTAATCCTTTTTTTAAAAAAGATTTAATTTATTTATTTGAGAGAGAGAGAGCATGGGGGGTGGGGCGGATAGGGGCAGAGGGAGAAGCAGGCTCCCCACTAAGCAGGGAGCTTAATGCAGGGCTCAATCCCAGGACCCTGGGATCATGACCTGAGCTGAAGGCAGACGCTTAACCAACTGAGCCACCCAGGTGTCCCTCATCTTAATCTTGACTCATTCTAATTTCCTCTGCTCATCTCAGAGAGGATGGAACTCCTCATATTAGAAGAGATGAGCCCTCTCTCTGTGCTCTGGGACCCATCCACCTGACCCCATGCCACTACCTGGCCTCCTTCTCTCACACAGCATCCAGCAACTTGCACCCACAGGGGTGAGAGGCAGAGCATAATTAGGTCCTGGGTCCTGTGTTGGATGAGCTGTGACTTCTTCCCTGGGGCTCAGATTCTAAGAACACCTTCCGTCAGTTCTACCTCCCTTTCATTCTCCTCCTCTTTTGCTCAGCCAAACTTCAAGAGTGGGAGAGAATTCAATTACACTGGCTCTGCTTTCTTCATGCCAACCCTTGGCTCTGTCCGTTGCCTGGCTTTTGTCTCCATTGTGCCACCGAGGAGCTGTCAGAGGACCCAGGGCAGAGCTGATAAAGCTGCCATCTGATGTCTTTGTGGCTTTGCTTTTCCAGTCTTACTTGTTCTCGTTCTAGTACTTAACATGCTTGAAATTCTGTCCTTGAAATTCTCTCTTCTCTTGGTTTCCAGGACAACTCTGTCTTCAGGTTTTTCTCCTGCTTATCTTTCTTAGTATTTTGGGGGGTGGGGGGAGTGGCAGGAAGGGAGGGCTGCTCCTCTTCCTCTGTTGCCTCCACACTGTTGATGTTCTCCAGGATCACCTCCTTACAACTCTTTTCTATCGACACACTTTGTGATGGCATCCTCTCCCACAGTTTCATCCTCCCTCTATATTCTGGTGACTCCCAAGTCCCTCTACGTGTCCCTGATCTCGCTCTTTTATGCCACACTGCTCTTGTTTCCAAGTGCCTGTTAGACAAGTCCATCTCCAGGTCTGTAGGCACATGGAGTTGAATGCGTCCCATAGTAACCTTATTATATGCTCTCCCAAATCTATTTTTCTTCTTATATGATATCTCAGATAGAGACGATAGAACGTAAAAGGAAAAAGTAATGGAGTGATACTTTTAAATTTTATCAATACATTTGGCAGTAATGTAAGTTTTGGAAATGCTTACAAAGAATGAACTCTGCAAAGATCAGAAAATGGTTTGCACACAGAATAACATTTAAGTACCCAAGTTCTGTCTCTTCCTTTTCACAACCACTGTACTCTCATTGTTTATCTCAAATCCATGGCTTAAATGGAGACAGATGGAGTGCCGCAGAGCTTGAGTCTCAAGTCAGAAAGGCCTTACACAATTCTGAACTGTTATAAACTTACTCTCTAAACTAATACCTCCATCTGTACTAGGGGGACTGTAGGACTGGAAGTTCCCCGAATTAATTTCTGTGTAGAATGCAATGTTTATTAAAGGTTAAGTAATTGGAATGTGCTAATTTGAAGCTGACATATTTGTTATATTATTTAAACTCAACAGTAACCACAGCAACTGCGTAGAACTTAGACAACAAAAGATTTTTTAAGGGAGGAGAATTTTCTCATTGACATTGTTTAGAAATGCTGGCACATGAGGATAATAAAAAGCAGACTGTGGTTCAGCAAGTTTTATTATTGTTTTAAAATTCTCTCTACACAAAGTGCCTCTCATTGCCTCCACCTGGGTTAGACTGTTCCCACGTTCTCCCACCCTTTGTATGCTGTGCCTCAGAGAGTTTGTACTCTACCTCTGAGATGCTTACCAAGATGAGTCTTCCCCCTTGCTCCCACTGCCACTATTTAGTTTAGGACCTTGATGTTTCTCTCCTGGATTATTATAATTATCTCCACCCTCCTCTCTGGGTCACCAGACTTTCTCCCTTCCAGTTCATTCTTTATTACCAGAATTAATTTTAAGAAACCTTATACTACTACTAGTCTACTTCAAAACTCCCAGTGGCTCTTCATCCATTGCCTACATGAGTCCATAAAATTCTTTAGCGTGATGTACAAGGCTCTTTTTTCCTAATCCAACACCAACCTGTCCTTTAGGGTCAACTTAAACTGGGCTCCCTCTGCTGTACTTAAACTATAGATTTCCTTTCTCTCCCAAATATACCTTTCTTTTGATCACCTTGACTTTGCATTAGAAGCTTGGGGTGTCTTTCTCCCTTCCATCATTTACAAGTCCTTTCCTTAGTCTCAGACTCAGTTGCTTTTCCCCTGTGTTCCCATGCCCCTCTGCACATATCTCATTAGAGCTTGTGGGACATGCTATCACAGTTCTTAATTTGCACTCCTGCCTCTCAGATCACTGTGAGCTCTTTGAGAACAGGAATAGTGGCTTGTTCATCATTGGAGCTTCATCGCCTATCAGAGTCATTAGCAAACAGCAAGGAGGTTTTGAAAATTTGTTAGTTGAAACAAGGAAATTTGAATCTGTAAAGAATGAACCAAATGAGGGCAAATAGTGTAGAAACTTTGGAGAGAGTTTGGACAAATCTCTATAAGTGAAGATCTTCAATCATGAATCAATCTTTTAAATATAATATTGAGGAAAAAAGCCAGCTGCAGAGCAGAAGCACTACATATATACTGCATTTAGAAACATGCAAAATAATATTATACTGTATGTTATGTAGGGACATGCACATATAAAGAAAAGTACAAGATATGAATGCAAATCTAAGAAATCAGGTCTTTTTAAAAAAATTTATTTATTTATTTGTCAAAGAGAGAAAAAGAGAGAATAAGCAGGGGAGCAGAAGGCAGAGAGGCAGAGGGAGAAGCAGGCTCCTAGCTGATCAAGGAGCCTGACATGGCACTTGATCCCAGGACCCCGGGATCATGACCCAAGCCGAAGGCAGATGCTTAACCAGCTGAGCCACCTGGGTGTCGCAGAAATCAGGTCGTTTAAGGGTAAAAGAGGGGAATGTGATTGAGGAAAGATATATACACACATGCACACACACACACACACATATGTATATATACATATATATATAGGCAATATTTTATTTCTTAATCTCTATGGCGGGCACACAAATGCTCACAAAAGAATAAAGGGAAAAAAAATGAAAGAAAAACAAAAGATCCCACTTAGGTTGGCTGGATATTGGATTTCCATGTCTAGACCTGGTGAGGTCTCTAAAACATCATCTCTGGGAAGTGACTAATGTGGTCTTGACAATAGATTCAGATGCTTGTGTATAATTTCCCTAACTTCCTTGTTATTCACTATGTACTGTGATCATTATACAGAGTTAAAAAAAATAAGCATAAGAACATTCCTTTCCTAATTTGTTCTTCCTTTGTTTTTTGTCTTACAGCTAGCAGCTACATCATCCCATGGGAAAGCCTTTCACATGTCTATATGTCTGTCTTAGTTAAAGCGTGTATCAGCTTTTAGGTTTTTTCTAAAATGTTTAAAAAACTACTTAATTTGATTCCCACCAACTAATTTATTCCAGCAGTAAAGTTACATGTCCTATTCTACCTGTGCAATCCAGAATAGTTTTCGAGGGCTTATTTATTCTAGTTGGGATGTACTAATTTAAGGCAGAGGTAAATTCTCAGAATAGTGCACAGTACTCCCATTTTCCAATGACTGAGGTACTAAATTTTAAAATTCAAATAAGAGAATTTATAGGCTAGTTTTCTGTTCTAAAAGGGGAGCTGGGATCCAAATTCAGAGAATCTTGTTTCCTCAGGGACCAAGGCAGCTAATAAGTGGGAGTCCCACCCACCTCTGGCTTTAGATTGGCAGAACATGGCAGAGTGACCCACAAGCTAAGGCTAAAGGTTGGCCTCTCCAGCTGGCTTGGAGTTGAAAAGGGGAATAGGGAAAGATTGAGCAAGGATTCAAACCAAATGAGGTGGAATTGTGAAATTTAAGATCATGTTCTCAGAGTTTGCTAAATTTTTTTTGATATCATCTCTTCATTATTCCCTTACATGAAAGTCAAATAGTTTGTGAATTAAAACAGCTAATGCAGCAGATGCTTTTGGAAAGTGTTCCCCCAGCAGAAAGGAAAGCCATGAATTTCAAAAGACAGCCTGTCCACTGATACAGTCAGTCGGTCAGGGGCCCAGCAGGAAATAGAATTCACTTTAGGGGTTCAAATGAAGTGTGGGGAAGTTAAGGCACAAGGAATGGAGAAGCAATGGGAGCACAAATCTACCACCTCTAGGGCCCAAAGTAAAAGAAAAGGTTGTTACACTAACCCGGGTGGGGGCCAACATGAAAGCCAACGTCTTGCAGGGGCCACAGTTCTGCCCAGGAGGCAGTGCTTAAGGCAGAGCGGGAACAGGGCAGAACTACCCCACCTTTCCCTTCTCCTGTTTTCTGGTTCAACAAGGGAGTTCGAGTACTGCAGTCTACAAGGCTCTGCAAGGCTCGGCCTCTGCAGGCAGAGTGAGGCAGGCAGGCAGGGGCCAAGCTAGGATGAGGGGGGGAGTGGAGGAGAGCAGGTGCAGAGTAACCAGCCCACCATCACCCCCGGGGAGTACGGCAGGAGAAGGTACTCAAGCAGCAGTAGGAAATAATTGACCTGCCAGCTCTTTATCTGGGGACCATTTAATGGTCCAGCAGATGTATGAAATGACATCTGGTTGACTTTCTTTTTCAGCCGGTCCGAGGCCAAGGCCTCTTTCAAATATCCAAGTTGTTTTTACCAAATCTTTGAAGGCTCATTAAAAAATGTTAATTGACCAATTAGGATGGTTTTAAGACCCTGAAACAGAAGGAAACTCAGCTTTTGTTAGAAAATTATTAAATGTGATACCAGAAATTACTGTGGCTGTGTGAACTGAGCTAAAATTAGGCCAGAAGTTTAGGATTATTTATATCCAGTTGCTTTTTAATCACACCTGCCTTGTGGTCCCCTCCTCACTGTCTTTGTTGATGGCAAGCTATGTATCTCCTTCCTAGATAGCCCTGTTCCTCAGCCTTCCTCAGTGATCGCCTCTGAAAAGAGGCAAAACTATGATAACACCGATTATCTCCTCCAACATCCTGAGCTCAACTTTCCATTTCATAAAAATTTAATCAGCTCTTAGGAGAGAACTATTCTTTGTTGAAGGGGAAAGGTCTTTTTAGCTATAATTATTCTAAACATTAATGTGGCACTGACAACAGATTTTTAAGTAGTCCCACTAGGGGCCATAGTCAGGAAAAAGCATGGATACAAACGCCTCTTACAAGATATATTTTTGGAATAGCTAGTAACAGACTGAAAAGAGCTAACAAATTGAATTCTAGCCATCTGGGGATTGAAACTGCACTGTTTAAAGATAGACTGCACTTCACATATTTGGACCTCTTCTATCATAATTTGTAACAATCTGGAAAAAGTGACATTTCCCCCCTGTTCGGTCGATGGAGCACATTTCCAGGAAATCCAAATAGATAAGAGTTTGTATTCAAAGGTAGGATCCTTTTCAAATAATCAGTTTTGATAGGTTTCTCAATATAATTTCAGTGAATCAATTGTTAAATGAGGAAATGAAGAACATTTCAGAGGCAGGGGGAAGTTCCCTCAAATGTGTTATTTCTTTCTTATTCTTCCAACAACTTACAAATTCTCTTTCTCTCTCTACATACAAATATGTACCTTTAGGTAATTTTTCTTTAGATTTTGCACCCCCAGTTGTCAGAATATGATGGAAATCTACTCTTTGGCATTTTTAGAAATGCACACACATGTATTCATTCATTTGTGAACTCTGCATCTGGGGGCCGTTCAGGAAATATTTGTTGAATGAGTGCATCAATTTCTCCTCCAAATACTCTTGCATGTAGGGTACCCCCAACTTCTAGACCTTGCTGATTGGTCTCCCATGTGCATTGATATGATACACTACCACCTACTCCTTACAGCAACCATAATTCCCCATAGTCATGGCCTTTGGAGACAACTTGGAGGAGTGGAAAGCATGAGATAATCTGGATTCCAGTTCCGGTTCTACCACCCAGGCTATTTAACGTGAGGTCTCAGTTTCCCCTTCTGGAAAAGGGATAATATTATCTCCTAGAGTAGCTGCGAGGATTAACTAATATTGTGCATTTCAAGTCCAGAAGGGCGTGCAAGGGGTTCAACAGCTAGTAGTTTCCTCCTTTCCTATTAGATATTTCTGTGCCATGACCGTCTGTTTTAACTGGTGGCCCCGCAGGGGGGCTGTCACTCTTTCTTTATGGCACGCAGCTCAGCAATGACACCCGAAATTACCGGTTCACTGTCTCTCCTCCCCAGAAGACTGAACTCCCCAAGCACAGAAACTGGATTTGTCTGATTTGTCGCTGTATCCTCAGTGCCTTGCATAGCAGGTGCTTAATACACATGTCCTGAACGTATCTTGGTGTTACAGAATCACAGGACTCAAGAGTTGGTGAGGATCTTAGTGATTACCTTGTCTTGCCCCTCATCTTAAATGTGGGAAAACTGAGACCTAGAGAAGTAAGGGGCTTATCAGAACCATTTGCCTAGAGCATGTTAGTGCAGCCCTCAGTCCTCCTTTCTCTAAGCCACACTTCTTGATGATGGTGAAGAAAATGAGGTTCAGAATTGCAGGGGGGTTGCGGAAGTTCACATCTCTTCTGGGGGCTGCAGACAGGCCCACACTGTCCTCCTCTGCCTTTCACAGATCTGTCTTGGGATAAAAATCAACTCTGCCCATGGCTATCAGATTTGTCAAGAATCTCATTAAAGTTATTCCACTAGTACCATCTTCTGGTCTCACAGGTGAATGCCAACATCATCGAAACGTATTAATACCACTCCCTGGGCAGGGCAGATGAAGGGGTGGGTGGGGTGGGATGGAGAAGTGGGAGCAGGTGATGGGAGAGGACACTTTTAAGCCTTTTTCAGCTTTGCTTTGTGTGTGGCACTCAGCCAGGATAGGAAACATTGCCCATCAGCCCTCTGTAATTGCTTGATTTGGCATATGGCAATTATTATTAATTTAAATATAGTAATTTGTAATTGGTGTTTCAGTTTTTAACAGTTTCTACGTAGTGCAGATAGAAATGGACTGCGAAGCAAATAGTGTAGATTACTCATTAGAGTAGTCAACCCTTGTTAGAAGCTGGTCGTATGACATCCAGCTGTGTCCTTGACACCTCTCTTGTTCCATTTGAGGGATCTGACAATGGGCCTTGGGAAAGGATGCCCCTTTGTGTAATATACATCAGCATGTGTGCAGGTGTTTCCCCTTATGAATCAGAAGCAGATGTCTGGTTAGGCAGAATGTATGGCAGCTTGACACATCTGGCCCTAACTAACAGGAAGACTATGACCCATAAATTGTACTAATAAAATACCATCACTATAATTTTGACGGAGCTATGAAACCAACACCTTTGTCCTTCAGCACTGAAGGGGGCTAAATCCCACAGAGGGCTTGGGACGGGCTCAAAATTTAGGATTATTTGTGGGGTTTTTTTTTTAAGGATTTTATTCATTTATTTGACAGAGACAGCCAGCGAGAGAGGGAACACAAGCAGGGGGAGTGGGAGAGGAAGAAGCAGGCTCATAGCGGAAGAGCCTGATGTAGGGCTCGATCCCAGGACGCTGGGATCATGCCCTGAGCCGAAGGCAGATGCTTAACAACTGCGCCACCCAGGCGCCCCAAGGATTATTTGTTGAACCTACACACTGCCATTGATATATTTTATGAAACAAATTTTATGAGGCAAGGGACAATGAGACTTTACCCCCAAGTGTTCTTATTTGTAAATTTGTAAAATGTGAGCAGTAGAATTCATGAAACAAACATTTCATATCTCTGCTATGTGTCAAGCATCTAAAAGGCTCAGAAGAATGAACCTTCAGGGCAAGATCGAAGTCTGTTCACGGACTCTGATGACAGGGCCATTTTCAAACAGTTCATAAATAAATATATCAAACACCAAGTGCTTATAGAAAGCATGGGAAAGGAACATTTAGAACATATGGAACATTTAGCCCCATAATGTGGGGAGCTAATTTAAAAAGAAACAAAACAAAACAAAAACTTTTCCAACAAATAGTTAATCTATACTAACAAAATTTTAACTATAATATCATGAACTGTCCATAAACTACTTCAGTTCTTCTTAGAACATGAATGATATTCACAATTGGTATAAAATTTCTACTCTTTTCATGTTATTTGGGAATGTTTCCTCGATTTTTTTATCCCCAACTTCCCTCCCTTAAAATTTTTATTTTGTAATTTTGGTAAGATACTGCCTAATATAAAACTTTACTTCATTCGAGTTTACATCTATAAATGGCACAAATAATCGGCACATTTCTTTTTAGTAAAGATTTTGAGAATGGTTTCAGAATCACTTTACAATCTGATATTATCTGTAGCATTTAAAATTTGGTCGCAGATAACTACTGTAATCGTGATAGCTGGTCTGTTCAAGCATAGTTATACAAGTGAAGGGAAAGTATACAAACTAGTATCAAAATATCTGCAAAGGAGCAAGCAATGCCTCGAATGCTACGAGTCTATTCTGTGCGCAGCCACGGTAATGACAACAAAATAATACGCATTTACGAACGGAAACAGAGGAGGAAGGCTGAGCCCATTTGATTTAAAGTAATTCTGTTATCTATCATTTGAGGGGGAAAAATTGTGCTGATTTTAAAACAATACTTTAGTTACAGATGTTTCCAGACCCCTTCCCTGATCCAAGGAAACAAAATACCATTCAGCAACAAGCCCAGATTTAGAGATGGGGCTTGTTCCAATATAAACATTTCTTCGCTAGACCTTCTCTATGAAACCGCATAGTCAATTTTTCCATATACAGTGGGAAAGACAAAGCTTTCAGCTTAAAAGGCATTCTCACCCGCAGTGCAGAGCTCCTGGAACGAGTAGCCTAGGGACACATGGTTCACTATTGATGTCAAGCTGAATGTCGATTTGGCCATGAGGATTGCAGACCAAATTATGTCAGAATGTACACATGCCACAAGAAAAAGACTCAGCACTGTTTTGGCCTTCAGCTTTCGGTACGGTCATTTATTCATTCTGTCTTTTTGTTTCACGTAATGCTGTTCACCTGGGGCCCAGTTTAGGGTGTGGCACAAAGCAGGCATTTAAGAGTAAGTGAGGGATGCATAAACTTTTTTTTTTTTTTTCTGGAACTTCATACTGAAGGCACTTGGTTGGGCAATTTGGGGAATCAGAAGGTGAATCACAGACACTGCTGGCCCCAGGGGTTCAATGGGGGCATATGTGTCTTACCATAATGTAGGGTAGAATGTACTAAGAATCATAATATAAGAGGGGAGGCACAGAGAAATGCTGAGAGCGTGAAGAAGGAGAGATTACTTTTAACATGGGAGTGGGGGAATGTACATCAAGAATGGTTCTTCAGAGGAGGTAACTATTGTGTAGAGTCGGGGGGGTTTGTTTTGTTTTGCTTTTTGTTTATTGTTTTTTGGGTTTTGTTTTTTTGTTTTTTTTTTTTTGAAGGAGGAGGAAAGCTGGGGCTGAAAGGCTGGAAAGCATAGGGCGTTTTTAGTCCTTGCCCATAAGATGCAGAAGCTCAGACTTTGTGCCTTCTATTGTTTTACTGCTCAAAGCAGACGTCTTTCATTCCTGGTAATCTACCTCAATGAAGGCACCAGATGGACTTACTTCTGGGACCTTCTTTGGAAAGATTAGTTTAATATCACGATTAAACTCAAGTGACATCTTTAGCAGCCTCCTTGCTTACACTTTACTCCCACAGAGATACTTCTCTCTCTCTTCAAACATCATAGATAATATTGGAGGCATCCCCTGAACCCCGAAGTAAGTGTTAAGTTTGCCTAAAAGCCTCAGTAATTCTTAGTGCTCACCAGAACTCCAAAAGTGCCTCCCATGTGGCTTTAAACTTAGGAAGTTTGGAATTGACAATAATTTCCGAGTTACAATTTATGCATAGGGAGAATGTCATTCAACTATAAAAAGAAAGGATTTTTATTTTATCCTTTTTCATTCTGCTCTCTAGTGAAATTTGCCCAAAGTGAGATGAGCAGACATTGGTTTTCTGGCCCTCCGAGTAGCTATAAGTTACTTAGAACCCATCCAGAATTAAAGCAAGAACCTGGTGAACTTGTTTTTCAATACTCTGTTGTCAATAACCCAGTCTCTGAGCAGCTGAAATAGAGCAAAAACTATCCTCATTTAAGGCCTCAACTACTATTCAGGTTTTTTTTTTTTCTTTCTTGAAGTCTGTAAATTTCTTACATGATTTGTACTATGCTTGAAGGAAATCTATGCTGACTCATGAACTTGAGGAGAAAGCAAATTTTCTAGTTGAATATGAGCTTATGTTAGCAGATTAAAAAAAAGGGAGAGAGATTGTAATCAAAGGAAAATCAAAACACAGTTTAGATCATCTGAGATGAAGACTAATGTCTTAAAACTAAAAAACGTGTCCCACACTTGTTAGCTTTCAAAATAATTAAAGTGTAAGAGCAGACGAAAAGATAGTCTACAGAAAAAAACAAAACAAAAACCACCAAAATGCTTATTTCCACTGAACATTTTGATATATTACAGGTCACAGGAAAAATGTGCTTTGTCTGCCAAAGTAATCACAAATACTCTTTGAGAGTAGGAAGAATCCAGCCCTTTAATAAAACCAAGAGATTTTAAACACCCTACAAGGAACATTATACTTCCCCCATAAAGATTATTAGTCTAACCTTACGAAGATATTTGTATCACCTTAAATACAGTATTACTCTCACCGTGCCCAGGATCCTCCTCACGCCAAAGACCAGGGCAGAGGGCAGGGGACGACGGTGCCCGCCATTTGTAAAACAGACCCCTGGGTGGGTGGTGGTTAGGAGCCGTCCTGCCTCCCTTGGACCTTTCTGTTTTGCCCCTGAAATACTCGTTATGAGATTCAGGGCACATGGGAGCAGATGTTACTCATGGGACATCCCCTGGATTTCACCAGCTGCAGTTCTGCTGGGCATTGGCAGATTTTATTTGAGAAACAGGTATTCACGAAGTGAAGAGGCTGAAACTCTGAACTGTTCCAAAGCGGGCTGGGAAGGTCCCAGCTGGGTATGACTGCCAGAGTAGAGCACTTTGGTGCTCCCCCACATTTTCCTCGTTAATTTCTCATGCTACTATTGTTTTGTTTCATGACAGGGGAATTTCTTAAAGTCATGTGGAAACCTGAATGATGATCGTGTTGTAGGGGGAATGGCAGACATGATGTGGCCCGGGAATTTTTAAAATTAGCTCTTCAATTGTTTTGAGACAAAAGGGTCATTGTTCGTTTTTGAAATAGATCTTTTTTTTTTCTTTCTCCCTTTTAAGATCCAGGATGTGTTGTTTATTTTTTATGAGCATCAGAGAACTCTAGCCAGAAATTCTGAAATCTTATTGCACTTGAAAGCCTTCTTTCTAAGTACAGGTGCTAGCAGCAGAATTTAAGGGGCCAATAGCCATATGGGGCCAATGCAAAGATCTCTGAAATGAAAGAAAAGGTATGAATGATATGGTTATAAATTAAATTCAAAACTGGGATAAATATCATGATCAAAAGGCTAAGGGAACTTCTAATATTTTAGTACTTAAATTACTCAAGACTAAGGCATACGTGGTGGCATAAGACGTAATAAGAAAGTAAACACAGATATGCTTTTGTCCGATCCTGCTCATTCCGTGTCCCAGTGCACAGGTCACCAGGTGTTCCTCATCCCTCTTATTTGTCCTGGTGATGGCGTCCATGCTGTGGTGCAGGGCAAGAGGACTGCTCCAGGAGCCAGGAAACTTGGTTCTGGCCCCAGTTCTAGAAACCTGTCGTGGGACCTTGAGGAAGTGACTTAACTTTTGACTCCAGTTTCCTTCTCTTTCAATGACATTAGTGGCACAATGATTCCTAGGCTCTTCCCATATCAACAGTCTATAATTGTATAACATCTCCTGTGGTCTCAACAAGGTTACATGCTATGCGACTTTGGAAAAAACACTTGACATCTCCCATGTTTCCATAAATTACATCAGTAACACCTGGCCTGGCGGCTGGTTTGTAACATGGTTGCAAGGAGTAAAGGCGGAAATGTGCAGGAATACACCTTGTAGACCATGGAAGCTTTGTTTAAGTATTAACATTATTTCTCAATTGAGTTAGTAGTCATTGGAAATTCCAATATTTGGCAGTTGTGAATAACATTTGTCTAATATCACTAGCTTTTTTAAAAAAAGTTTATTTATTTTTCTTAGTAATCTCTACACCTGATATGAGGCTCAAACTCATGACCCTGGGATCAAGAGTCGCACACTCCTCCAACTGAGCCAGCCGGGTGCCCCTGATATCAATAGCTTTTTAAAAGACGAACTCTTCAAGCTATGGAATGAGAGATATAGAGAGCTTTCCTAACTCATTGGAAGATAGTTCTCCCTTGGTGTCCTGCATATATGTCATAAACAAAATAAAACAAGCTGAAATTTGTCTTTATGACACTGTGAAATTCTTAAGGTGTCACTATTTTTAGTCAAGTGAGAAAGTAAAGTACAGTTTTTAATATTTATTTTCTCCCCTTTCATAGACATAACATTTATGTAGAAGCATCTTGGTCTTTGGAGAAAAGGACCACAGATGGGTACAATACTGTGTGGAGGGAGGAAAGAGTAAGACTAAGAGCCATCTTTTTTAGCTCAGAGTACAGATAAGAAACTGTAGTTTGGAAGAAGATGATGATTATGGCAATGGAATAATTGGATTAAAAAGAAAAAGCATCGAAGCAAACATCTGACCATTCCTGTGAGGATCAAAAGATACCAGCGAGCTGGTCTACTCACTACCACCCTATCCTCTTTCCAAAACTCCTTTGTTAGTTGTCCTCAGTACCTCCAGGTAATAACCGAGACAAAAGTGGAATTTCCTTATTTCCTAGGAAAGGGCCAAAAATATCTTCAGACAAGGAACAGGAAGCATAAAAATAACTCTCAGAGGAGTAGCAATTGTTTGGAGATTTCGAGTGCATCAGGGGCTCTGTGCAAGCAGCAGCCTGGCCTGGCCCCGAGGCAGGTGTGTGCACCACCGGCAACTGCCGAGGAGACACTGATTGGAACAAGATTTGGGGTCACATTGTGGAGAACTGTCATGATTTGGAATATCGATGTGGGAGCCCCCAGCCAAATGATTCTCAAACATGTTAGAGTAGAGATCTCCATTTGATCCCCAGTGAACTATCATGTGGAATTCATCTATAAAACAGACAAAAAAAAAAAAAAAAAAAGAAGGTGCTCTGGCTGAAGGAAGCAAAGCCCCAAGTTCCTGCTGCTCAGCCCCCCTGACCCCAAATTATAGCCAAGGCTTCTCGGTAAAGCCTCAGCGTAAAAGTCACTGATGTAGTAGGTCTTGTGTTAAAAAGTCTCCAAAGAGATTTTCTTCCCATGATGTAATACATTTCTACAAACATCAGCAGCCCCTCTGACTTCCCCCTCACCCTTGCTCTCCAAACACTCAGCAAGTCATCTTGATAGAATCTCTACAATGACCCCAGCATCTGTTCTGTCCTTTCCAGACTACGGCCACCATTCAAATCCAGGCCTTTTTTACTCTCTCCTGGATAATTACCAATGCATGACAGAGGTGACTGAGTCCAGGCTCTCTGCTGCCTCCTGCCTAAAGCATCCAATAGCCTGTTTCCAGATTAATGTTGATCTGGAAGCACAGCTCTCACGGAGTTTCTTCTCTACTTTGAAATCTTCAGTGGCTCCCTCTTGTCTAGTCCTACCAGCTGAGATTATATCACTTTCTAGAAGAAACCCATGTCTCTTGTCTTTACTCATTTTATCCCTTCACCTTGAAATTCCCTCAATTTTAAGATTTAACTCAAAGGCCAGCTCTCCTATGAAGTCACCTGTGAGCTTTGCTTGTCCTTTAGAAGAATGAGTCTTTCTTCTAAAACCTCTAGGAGTTTTTGTAACGTATCAGTTTCGCTTTATTACACTACTGTTGTACTTGTTTCATCTCTCCCACTATGTTTTGTTTATCTTTGTAGCATACGTGGCACTCACTGACATAGCAGGAACTTTTTTAAAAATAAGAGAGTAAAGATATTGATGCAGATCCATCAGATGTCCCTGGACACCTAAGGGATACAGGATAGCAATATAGAGTCTGGCATACCATTTCCATATTTCAAAATATCTACTTAAAATTAATGGTGACACAATCATACGAAATGTACAACCAGAATGAAATGTGGAAGTTTTGTGCTTGTTTATGCTTTTGGCTGAAGGTAATGCAGAGTGTTAACATTGATTATCTTATTTTATCAGAAGCTCTCTTTTGCAGATATTAATTAACGTGTCTCATTAGAAATGAGTTATTGCTTAACACACTTCACTTGGTAGGTGTTATGGACTCAGTTATGTCTCCCTCAAATTCCTGTGTTGAAGCTCTAACCCCAATGTGACTGTATGTGAAGACAGGGCCCATAAGGAGGTAATAAAGGTCAACTAAGGTCGTAAGGGTAAGGCCTGACAGAACTGGTATCTTTACACAAGAGGAAGAGACACTAGAGAGTTCTCTCCCTCTCTGCACATACACAGAATAAAGGACAGGTGAGGACTCAGAGAGAAAATGGCCATCTGTGAGCTAGGAAGAGAGGATTCACCATAAACTAACCCTGATGGCCCCTTGATCTTGGACTTCTAGCCTCCAGAACTGTGAGAAAATACATTTCTGTTATGTAAGCCTCCCAGTCCGTGGGATTTTGTTATGGCGGCCCTAGCAGACTGATACAATTGACAACTTACTTCAAAACAGGAGGCAGAGGAATAGGAGAAATAGGAGAGGTTCTTGAGTGTGAAAATTTGGGGGGCCACTAGCGTCATACATTCCCCTCTCCCAGGGTAACAATGCACTTGCCGTGCGTACTACAGCTCTCCTCCTGGCCCAGGAGGGCACAGACCACCTGGGTCTGTTCCAGATGGACCCATCAGTGGCTTGCTGGGGCTTCTCAGCACTTGGCTCTTCATCCTTTTGTGCTGAATGAATAACTTCCTTTTTTCAGACATGCTGTTTTCTAAAAAAAGAGTTACTAGCCTATGTTTCTTTTTAGGTCTGACTTGAATCCTTTCTGTTGCTAAACTCCCTTTTCATATTGTCACTTATAAAGAAAAATTTTAAAAGGTAAACTGTTGCTAAGCCTTCACTCGGTTTTCCTATGATTGACATACTTCGTCTAATCATTTCCTCCAAGGTCCTGCTTTCACCACATTTCGGTTTCTTGCCTTATCCTTCTATCAAGTTCTTTTCAGTCATAGATCTGTGAGGTAAACTCAGGATCCCACTGAAATGATTAATGCTTCACACAGCTGGAGAAACATGAAGACAGACACGTTCAGAAATTATGTCCATTTTTATTCCTATTATGTCTAAAGAAGGACCTCTCATTGTTCCTGAGATGATAAAGTCGGTTTACTCTCTAAGTAAAAAGAAAAAAAAAAAGCGTCAAAATAGAAACATACCAGTAATTTAAATATTCTTTATAGACTTGTCAACTACTAAGTCCTCTCCGGCATTCCTGGACGATACTGGGGACCCTTGTTAGTTGACCTACTGTCAGGCACTCTGAGATTTACAAATGCAGATGCCACCTCTGATTCAGGAGAGGCACAGAGCCCGATCTTCCCTGCAGATCTCAATCTCTGTAGAAAAGCACCAGCTTGAGCCTTGGCAGTTTTCATTCTGTGGTACCAGCTCTTCCGTATCTCTGAACATCTTTCTAGCCCACGACAAAGACCGCACTTCTCACTCCCCGAAGACACATTATCCTGAATTAGAAAACTTCCCTTATTAGCAAGGGAAACATTACAGTTCCGCTCTTTCCTGAAGAGTCTGGGCAACACCCTATTTTCAAGCAGATGCTGCAAGTAAATTCTTCCCCTGCCTCCCCTTCCTTTTCCTCAAGGACACAGAGTCTCCACAGGTCCTGTTTCTAGGCTAGGGGTGCTGGGAAGTAGGGGGAAGTAGGCAACCTTCCCTATCAGTTCGTGTCTTAAAAACCCCTTCCTGAGCTCCTACGGTGTGTGGGCCATGGTTTCAGCTTCCCTACGGGCCCTGAAGCAGCCGTTTGCTTTGAACTGGTTTTTTATTCTATAGGCAGCATTTCTGGCCAAGGGCTAATACCTGTGTGGGCCTGTGAGCCCTCTCCCTAGCCTCACACAGCCTTGATCTGGGTTTCTATTTTAGGCCTCCCTAGAATTACGTGAGACAAGCTTCCCTTTTCTGGATTCTCAGTTTCCTCTAAGTCCATTAACGTTCCAGCCCAGCCGCCCTTGAGAGGCTAACGCATCTCCTGCTCTAGTGTGCATGTGAACAACCTGAGGGTGTGGTGGAAATGCGGGCTCCGATCCTGGGGTGCCACTGAGAGTCTGCATCTCCAAGGCCAGCCTCTCCAGTGCTGATATCACCTTCCTGGGGCCGTGCTTCGGTTACGGTGACCTAGACACCTGTTCCCCCAGCCAGCAACAATCGGGGCATTCACACTCCAGGGTCCCTCACACCCTGACGATTCTGAGTTCCAGAAAGGTCCTTGAAAATATTTGCTTCCAAAGGTCGCATTCTGCCTGGTCCAGAGCAGGTTATCAAGTGAGGCTTCCTCTTGACCTTTCCATGAAGTCTCGGTTGACAGCTGCCCCGTGCACACGGCAATGTAGTGACTTCAGCTGATGTTTATAATGAATCAAGAATCCGTCACCGACCTTCCCTTCCTTTTGCACTGAGAGAAAATACATCCTCCTCGCTGGACCTAGTCATGTGTCCCTTAACTGTTATGAGATACAAGGACATAGGTCTCGCCTCAGTAGTTCTCCATGTCCCTCGCATCTTCCAACATCATCCTTCCTGTGTCTCCGTGTAGAGCTTCAGCTTAGGGTCATCCGGAAGCGTCTGGATGGGGCAGGTGGCAGCACCCAGGAACCTAGGTGTGGGGGACCACTGACATTCACTGGACACACTTAGGTGTCTGCAGCTAATGCTGTCTGAGAAGCCTCCTTGGTATGTCACCTTGGAAGCACTCATGACTGCAGCCGGCCGGGCCCGTGCTCTGTCCTGCGGCCACCCTCAGACCCACACCTGGAGTTGTTAGGAAGCAGGGAAAAAGACCCGCCAAAACCTCCCCACCCCTACCCCCAGATCAGGACTCCGCATTTCCCTCAGGCTCTAGGCGCTTCAGTCTTGGGGTTCTAACTAGGACCGCAATTGTGATCATTGTGACCCTGAGTGATTCTATTCCTTAAGTCAGCTTCCTTTCAACTAGCATGAGATAGTTCTAGAACTTTGTTGCTAGAAATAACCTTGTTTTTGTTTGCTTATTTTGTTTTATTCTTTTTAAACTGTAGAAATTGAGGACCCAGGAGGTGAAGGGACTTGCCCAGGTTCCTTCAACTGGGAAAGGTGAGGTGATCTGGTTGTTAGTGGCATGACCAATAGCCGGGATAGTTGGCTCCAGACTCATATCCAGGGCTTGTCCATGAGACTCTCCTACAGACCATTCAACTTAAGGATAAATAGAAACCACAACGAGTAAAGTGAGTAATAGTATATTAGAAGCAATTTTTCTCATATATCTCTATATATCTTATAATATAGCTATATTAAGTCTATTGAAACAGTTTGAAAGAGCATAGGCTGGAAGTCAGAAGACAGAGTTCCTGCCACTGCTGCTAATGAATGAGCTTTGTGTCCTCAACAGCCTCCCTGCCCCCGAGACTCAGTTTCTTTATCTACAAAATGAGAGGGGGTTGAATCTCTAAACTCTCTTTCTAGATCTAACGTTCTATGATCTCTTTGATTTTACAGTTCACACCGCAAGGTAAAATAGTTATACCTCCAGTAATAACCACCCACTGGCTCTGCATTAGGACAGGCCTCCTTTATGCTGAATTCGGTGCTGCAATAGGGGCTTCAGGGCTTGTCTCATATAGATAGAATTTCAGGGTGTCTCCCGGCATTGATCACGAGAGACAACAATTCCAAGGGAACAATACAGAATGAGGCGATTATTCATGCACCACAAACACTTGCTCATCTCCAGGCATTGTTCAGTCTCTGAATAACACGCGTTTAGCGCCTCACCTGTGACCGGGGGATCCACAGAATCACAGATGACAGACTCACTCTGCTGCTCCCGGGACTCATGGCATATCAGCAGGAAGAGAGGTTACATTTAGGGCACTCTTAGCTTGTCAAATCGTACCACTGTTCCTCAAGGGGGAAACACACCCTGTGTGGCCTGGAAGTTTGAAGCTTGAAAGGCATCATGGAATAACTCTACTGTGGAAGAAGCGTCCAGCCACAATTTTAAGCCCGGGATCCCAAATGTGTGCTCTGGCTCTTGCTGTCATGCTAGACGGTTCCACAGCCCTCGTATCCCACCGTGAGGCTTATTGGACATTTCTCTTGCCTTCTGCTGGTGTCTCTATTACACATTCCTTCGGGCCGACATTTGGCTTTACGGAGCTGTGTAAGTGCAGTAGGACACGTTGTAATTCACTGTGTAAACAGACAACATTACTGCATGTACCAGTCGCCTCTGAGGCCAGTTTTAGTGAAGACATCTCTGATCTCTAGACTCCCTAACTTCCTTTAAACTAATCACGCCACTTCAAGTAATGGAGGGCGATTTCAAAATAAATACAAACGCACGAAGTCTGCACTGCACGCAAGGGTCCTTTCAGCTGTAGTATACAGTGTGAATTACTGCTCCCGTCTGCTAGCGACTTGTGCTCATGCAGCTGTTGGTGGTATGGGATCTCTCCAACCCATCAGTTCTCATGGAGCCATAAATGTAGGTATTCCACTCCAGTTAGGTAAACCCTGGATCTTTAGCTCCTTCCAAAACACAACACACAAACTAAGAAAGTCCTGGAAGTGAAAAGAGGGTCAAATTGCATATTCCTCAAAGTATGTCTGACCTACATCTCTGTCCTCTTTTTTTTGAAAACAGAATTTGTTTCTTTATGTATTTTTTTTCTTTATGCAGGGGGTTGGGGCTTGAATATGGACATTTTCCCACTCCCATTCAGCCTCGGAATGCTGTTTTCCCCAAGTTTCTCATGATAAAAAGACTCAGATTCAGAGCCGAACTGCTGGCAGCTGAATTTCATTAAGACTTTGATGGGAAACTTAAGTTGGAATTACAAACATCTGTGGTTAAGCTTCCCTTTAGTAAACCATTTCCCAGAATTTAACTTTACCACATTAGGAGCAAAAAAGAAAACAGTTCAAAAAAGAATGCTTCTCTTCGGCAAATGCTGGAGTAGATATTTAAAAATCCTCCTCTGTGGTCACTACATCTCAATGAACCAGCAGATTTACTGGTTCCAGAAAACAAATAAGTAGTTGTTTGGAAATGCCAACTTGGGAACTCAATAATGTACTGGTAGTCTGATTTTAATGGTTTCTAATCAATCAAATGTCTCAAAATTAGGTCTGGCCATCATATATTTTTTTGGTTACCTGGAGCAAGGAAAAACCCAAAAGGAGAGGAGTGTTTTTGGTATTACATATTCAAAAAACTATGACAAGTCAGATTTGAGAATTTAATTGTGAAAGGAAAAAAAAAAGATTATAGTCCTCGTCATATCAATGATGTTGGGGTTTTTGTTTAGCTTTTGGGGCTTTAGGAAACTCATTCATTTCTCTTTACTGCCCAGATCATCCTATCGCTGATGAAAGGCTATGTTTAAAGAATCCTTAGGGATACAATAATTACAAAAGTTAAACTACAGGGGCTCCTGGGTGGCTTAGTTGGTTAAGCGATTGCCTTTGGCTCTGGTCATGATCCTGGGGAGGGCAAGGGGAGTCCCTGCTCAGCGGGGAGTCTGCTTCTCCCTCTGCCCCTCCCCCCCATGCTTGCTCTCTTTCATTCTCTCTCTCTCAAATAAATAAATAAAATCTAAAAAAAAAAAAAAGGTTAAACTACAGTCTCCCTGTTCTCCAATGTTGGATAATCAGCACATTTGTAAGGAAAAGTTGGAAGTAATCAAATTTACAGAGGAAGTAAAAATTTAGATAAAAATAAACTGATAAATCTTTTTTTTTTAAGATTTATTTTATTTATTTGACAGAGAGAGAGACAGCCAGAGAGAGAGGGAACAGAAGCAGGAGGAGTGGGAAAGGAAGAAGCAGGCTCCCAGCAGAAGAGCCTGACGTGGGGCTCGATCCCAGAACTCCAGGATCACGCCCTGAGCCAAAGGCAGACGCTTAAGGACTGAGCCACCCAGGCACCCCTGATAAAACAAATCTTAACTTGCAGATAGATAAAAACAGATAGCAGAAGAAAACGGGAGAGGAGAGAGGTGCAGAAGAGACAGGGAAGGCAGACTTTGTGAGGCAGCTTATGTGTATTACTTCACAACAATCTTGCAAGGCAAGTACAATTTCTCTTCGTTCTATAATCAAACAAACTGAGCCTCTGAAGGATGGACTAATTTGTTCAAAGTCAAACAGCTAGAAAGTAGTGGAGCTGAATTCATAGCACATCTGTCTGGCTAGATGCCCACATTGTACCTTTGATGAAAGGTGAATTTCAGATGTTGTTAAGCAGAGACTGCGAATAAACAGCCCTTGGGCTGAATGGGGCCATCAGATGTACATGCCACAGGGTATTAAAAAAAATTGAGTCAGCAGTTTTACCTAAGAATCCAGATTCTGTTTTCTCTAGAAAAAAAAACAGAAGATCTAGCAACACAGAGGTGGCTGCCTGTCTGGAAGAGACAACTCTTCTCCTGTCACTTTGGCCTTAACCACTCCCAGGGTGTATTCCTTTACTGCCCGGTAATGTTTTGCTTGGCCTCTGTAAGAATCCAAGTTTTAATTTTTTTTCTCCTGTACCATATGATCAGCATTTTCACTTCTGGGTATATACCCCAAAGAACGGAAAGCAGAAACTGAAAACAAGTATGTGTATACCAGTGTACACAGTGACATTATTCACAGAAGCTAAAAGGTAGAAACAACCCAAATGTCCATCAGCAGATAAATGGGTAAGCAAAGTGTGCTATATCCATACAATAGAATATTATTCAGCCTTAGAAAGTAATGAAATTTGGACACATACTACAACATGGATGAACCTTAAAGACGTTACGGTAAATGAAATAAGCCAGGTGCAAAAGAACAAATATTGTAGGTTCCACCTACATGAAATATCTATGGTAGTAATATTCATAGACACAGAAAGTGGATGATGGTTGCCAGGGTCAGGGGAAGGGGGTAATGGGGAGTTATTGTTTAATGGGTATTGAGTTCAGTTTGGGAAGATGACAAAGTTTTGGAGATGGATGGTGGTGATGGTTGCATAACAAGGTGAATGTACCTAATGCCACTTAAAAATGGTTAAAATGGAAAATTTCATGTTATGTATATTTTACCACAATTAAAAAAAAACCTTATGGTTAAATACGAGAACTCTGGAACTACAGCAGATGAAATTATTTTCCAGCAATTTTAGAATAGATTCTGTAAGATAGGCCATGTATTCCTGTAGGTGGTGCTGTTCTGAATTCTCTCCCTATTAATCTAAATCAGCATCTTCTAATATAGACTATAGCATCATGTAGAGGAAACATACTAGAAGATACTTATAAAAGGAAGATGGGCTGCAAGAAAACTCTAGAGTTAAAAGACCCAGTGATATGCTGGAAAAAGAGAATGGGATTGGTAACCTTGGGCAAGGTACTTACCATTTCCAAACTTTAATTTGGTCATCTATGAAAATGGGTGTACAAATTTCACTGAGTATTACAAAAGATAGTACATGTAGTTTCATGGGACATAGTAGACATCGATAAGTGTTCATTTTTGTCTTTCCTATATGAGTAGTTTAAAAAGTATGGGTAGACTCATCTGGAGAAGGAAGTTATCTCAATTCTTTGGTAATCCTAAAATTTTAAGCAACTTACGCTACTCATCTAGCAAGCATTGCACAAATAGTCTATGAATGGCATTTTATATAGCTTTATTTTAAGAAATTCCCGAAACTTTGACTGGAATTATGCCCACAGGTAGTTCTAGTTACCTAAGCACTCTTTCCTAGATGCTCTTGCATGGTTGAATTACTTTTATAAACTCCTTCCTAGCTGGGCCCCTTACCAGGTAGCGTACCTGGGCAAATGCTCTGTGCCTCAGTTTCCATGTTTGCAACATAAGATCCATAAGTCCCATTGAGTTGTTAGGAGGGTATAAAAAGAACATAACTCACGGAGAATGCTCAGACTAGTGTATGGCATGTGGTAAATACTCAATGAGCGTGTGTCACCAGCCTTGCTATTATTATTACTGCTGCCACTACTATATTTAGTCCTTCTAAAATAATGTTTCCCAGGAACCTTCTGTGGTATTTGGTGAGTAGGTGATTGTGTCCCACTGATCTGGCTCAAGAGTGATCTTTTTCCACATTACCCCCATGGCCCTTAGCTTCTAGCCACTCTTACAGAATATGAATTAATTCTGCTTTATAGAGAGGCTGTGTACATATTTTTCACTCTAAGATTGCTTCCTCCCTGAGGGTAGGGATGTGACTCTGCCTTCTTTCTGTCCCTCCTGGTGCCTACTCTTTGCTCTGTTCAGGGTAAGGCTCCAAGCCTGCTTGTTGGATGATATTAAGTGAAGGAAATGATGACTGCCCGTGGGGGTTCACATTACCTAAACGCACTGTTGAGCAGCCCTGTAGAATGATGGCCCAGGCCAACGACTTAATGTGATTCAACAGGCCATTTTCAAAGTAAGGGCCCAAGATAAGGATAAGCAAAGGGAGATCTAAGCTGCCTTTTAATAAACATGCTGCAGTCTTTTAGTGGCAGGGCCCCTGTTACATTGGAGCACAGGATCACGTATCAACAATAAAAAAAGTCTAGAGGAAAAGTTACTCAGAATTAGTCTAGAGCATAGTGCATTTTTAAAGCCAGCAAGTAAGTGTGTCCAGTGTGAGGCACGTTTGCACATGTGGTTCATGGGGCATTGATTTTCTCCGATGCAAGCTAACAACAACAACAACAACAGCAGCAGCAACAACAACAACAACAACAGCAACAACAGCAGCAACAACAACAGCAAAGCCCAGTCAAGTTACCAGGAGGTAAATTCCCATTTTCCTCTCCGAGAAAAGTTTGCTCAATATTGTCATGTATTTCCCTTAATTTTTCAGTGATCTCCCAAAGGCAGTCACGGCACTGTTCCCCCCCGCCACCTCCCACCCTGCCCCTCCAGCGAAGCCCCCCCACTCTGCTGAGTCTCTGGGTGGAGCTTCTTCCGAGCCACACACTGGCAACCTCTAACCTAGTGTTCTTGACCTTATAGAATGCCTGCTTCTTTCTGACAGACAAGACTGTCATTCCTGCCAAGGACATTCTGATACCCTCTCCTTGGGAACTGTTCCCGACTCCATCCCTCTACCCCCTCCAATTCTTTTGCATATCCATATTGGTTATTGGCACTTTTGCCTAGTTTTACTTGCTAGAGTGTGTGTGATAAAATCACGGCTTTCTTTTCTTAAACATAAAATATTAGAATAGTGAATATACTTTTTTGAAAGTACCCAGTCTCCCCTTTGCCCACCCCCACCTACTGAGAATCATTGCTCTTCCCTCAAACACAGCAATAATGGACTCAGGAAACAGTTTGTGAAAAAAAAAAAGCAGGAGGTGGGAAAATCCTACCCATTAGCACAGAGTTATGGGTGGGGTGGGTGCTACTCTTTTCAAACTCTTTGCATCCTGGGGGATGTTTGGGCTTGTTGGAGAAGGAAAGGAGGGACCTTTTTTTCTTGGTCAGCCAGGGTTCCTCATCCTTCTATTCAGTGCACATTAATGTCTTTGACCCCCTAACTCACACTGAGCACCGCAATGTGTGGGAGACCAGATCTGTGTTGAGAGCTGAGGGCCCAGGGGTGGGGAGGGCACAAACCTTGCTGTCGAGAAGCTTGGAGAGCGTTTGGAGGGCTATCAGCCAAGCACCTCCCACTGCTCCATGCTTGCCTTAGTATTTTTCTTCCTTCACTTAGAAGGAAAATTGAGGAATAACCATTCATATAAATCCAAGTCGAATAAAATGAATGTATTTTTAGAATGTCCCTCTATCCACATCTCGAACCTCCCACGAATAATGTGTCATATGTGTCCATGGTCTCTTTCTCTCTGCCTATAGATGTAAATACAATCTCCTGAACCAATTCAGCAGAGTGGCTCGACTAAGTTATTACATTTCCAGAATGTATTTGGTTTATGGTCTCCTTACTGGCTCTAAAGAGCATGGGAAATCTGAATGCTGGGGCACAGGGATCGCCATGGGACCACAGGCTAACTGGAGGTATTATGTGAAACTATGCAGTGGGAACATAATTACTCCAATCCCACCCTTTCTACATCATATACTTTGACCCTTCTGGAATGAGTAATAGCTTCTTTCTGTTTTCCTAAACCAAAAGCCTCAACTGGCATTCTGAACCTATTAGACTCTAACAGTATTACAAATTTAACTCACTATAGGACATTCTTTCTGGTTGGAAAGTTATAGACAAACAGAGATATACCAATATTAAGTAAAATATCACCATAAAGTTAACGTTCTGAGAAATATTCCCAAATAAGGGTTTCTTTTAATCTATTCATCTACATATTTTATACTAATAGTAAGTCTTAGAATGTACAAAGCATGTATGCTATACCAAGTACTGTGTTAAGCATTCTTTCTGTATATTTTATCTAATTTCATCACAGTAACTGTAGGAAGTATGAAGTAGGCATCAATACTTTCTCTAAGCCTCGGTTTTTTTCTCTGTAATTTGGGCATCTGTAAATTGCCTCAGGGAAGGAGCAGGTAAGTTGAAATTTAAACTTGGGACCATCAGAGTGCAAAGCCTGCCATCCAAAACACTCTGCTGTGCTGCCTTCCTACTATTTCACTGAGCGTATATAAGAAATCACTCAGGGTCTCAGCAATACATTTAAGGTTCCTTGAAAATCAAATAATTATTTTCTTACTTTTTGTGGGATGAGCGTTACAAAAAGTAATGTGTGCCCATCTCTTTAAAATTAGCAGATAAAAATACAGAATGCCTAAATTTGAATTTCAGATAAGCAGTAAATAATTTTTTACCAAAATACATCCCACACAATATTTGAGACATAAACAAAAAATCTATTTGTTGCTATCTAAAATTCAAGTTTAATTAGATGTCTCGTATTTTATCTTATTAAAAGGGCAACCTTACCCTTAGGCATTTCATTCTGAGACTTTCCATGCTCAAAGCAACAGGTGGAAATAATGCTTCAGGGGGTGGAGGTGGGGGTGGGGGGTAATTCTCAGCCTGTGGAAAAACAATGCCTTCCCATTGGTGTCTCTACTGGCCTGGCTTCTCCTCAGGCCGGGGGAGTACGAAGCTGAGCAGAAGCCTGCCCCCCTCTTTCACATAGAGGTTACTTCTTGCACCACAGTGAGAGGTTGGCATGCTCTGGTCCTACCTACTCTCCCTCTTTTTTGGGGGGTGTGGGTGGGACTCCCTCTTGGAGAAGGACCATCTTCATGCACCTTATTTTGGTAGTAATAATTAAGAACTACAGTTCTACTAAAAACTAGTAGGATTAATAGCAATAATCCAGCCTTCAGTTCTGTTAGAAATGGTGTCAATCCACATGACTGCTTTGGTTCTATAGTTGTTGGACCCATAGCTATAGTGTGTGTGTGTGTGGGGGGGGAGAGAGAGTGTGTGTGATGTTAGGTCCATTACTCTTTCCTTTCCCATGAACTTAGGTGACTTCATTTTCCTCCTTCTTAGCATCTCCCACGCACTGGACATGCTGTTGTCCCTCTTGGCTCAGGGGACTCTTAAATCACTTACTCTGGATTCATCCTCCTTTACCCAATTTCTACATTTGGATGTGCTTTCAACATAAAAGCTATTGTAAGGTATTCAAACAGCAGCTCTTTGCATAACCATATCATCAGTAGCATATCCTGATCATTTTAACTTTTGGGTTGGGGCTTGGTTTTCATCACAACTTCTTGCTTCTGGAATATAGTGGCTCCTGCCTATTTAAAGTATCTGCTCTGCAGCTTCCCAGCAGATTCTGTAGTATCCTATCACCCTCAGCCACTGGCTCACTCTCCCCTGTTGCCGAGAACCTTCTGTTAGATTTATGACAAAAGGATTGGTCCCACAGTATTGTTTCCATTGTCCCAACATCACAGAGGAACAGGAAGCCAGTGACAGGGCACACACATTAGGAGCTGTGGCTTGACAAAAATGACTCTCCTGGGACATACAAGTGGCAGAAAGTCACAGAAGTGCCACTGCCACCCCAGGTGACAGTCTGAGCAGACACTCGGAGTACACAGGACACATGCACTTCCGCTAGTTCGAACAGTGACATGTTCCAAAGCCTCAACTCGCAACTCACGACGTCCAAATCCAACTTAACAAAGTCAAACTCTTCAAGCTTCTGAACTGACCTGGTGCAGGTGAAACTCTCAGGGCGGATGGGGGAGGGAAAGAAGAGGGGAGAGAGAGGGACGGGAGTGCGGCGCCCGCGGGGCGCAGGTGCCGCGGGCAGGGTGACAATGGCAGGGACACTGTACCTTGGCAGCAGGCGGCAGCCTTCCGGGAGCCACGCGGGGCTCGCTCGTCTCGGGCGGGTCTTGTCTGCCGACCGCTGAGCTCCCTTCAATGTCAAAAGGAAAAGCGTTGTCGGTGCCGGCCGCCGCGGCGGCGCAGACAGCGCCCCAGAGGAGCCACAGCGGCAGGACGGAGCAGCGGGCTGAGCTCACAGCCATCTCTCCGCGGACATCCAGCGGGGCTCTGCCCGGGGCTCGGCGGCTGCTTGTCCTCGTCGGTTCCCCCGCACCCCCACCCGTGGGGCGGCGGTGCCTCGCTCGCTCTACCTTCTCGGCCTCCGCCGTGTCCAGATGTGGGAAGTCAAGGCGGCCCGACGAGCAACTTAGTCAAGAAGGGAGAGAGAGAGCGTGAGCGGGAGTCCCCCTTCCCCCCTTCTCTCTCCTCTTGCCTTCTTCCCCCTCTGTTTGCCTCTCTCACTTTCTCTCCCGCTTTCCCTCTCCCCAGAGGCTCTGGCCGAAGGGCGTATAGATGGATGAAGTTTAAGGCTGAGCATCAGAAGGCAGAGCGGGTTGGGGAGAGCCCGGCTGCCACCTCCCGTCCCGGCGGGTGGGGACTGAGGGCTGCGCTGTCCTGCCTTCCTCCACACATCCATTCGCACCACTCCCTTTTTACCTTCCACTTCCAGGCCCTCCCACTCCAACTGGCATTTCACACACGGAGCTCGGGCCTTTCCCTGGCCTGCCCTCCCCCTCCCCTCTCAGACTGGAGACCCTCCAAGGGACCCCTCACATCTCTTATTTAGTCAAGGTGCCCGGTGTCTTATCTGTATTTATGTAGATCTCGTATGTGGCCCCCTAGTTTGCAGGGAAGTGAGTGGGAAAGAGATTGCAGGGGCGGGAGCCAGAGGTAGGCAATGTCGCTGGGAGGGTAGAGGGGGAGGGCGCCCACTTTCTTGAGCAAGGTTTCTCATTTTCTAAAGATGGAATGCTTCACTCTTTGATCTATCTTCACTGAGATGGCTGGCCACCCTCTTCCTCCCGACAGTCCTCACCCAGAGGGCTGGGGAGAAGAATATCTTTTACTGCAGCGCTGGAAAATGACTTCATTACACAAATGCATGAACTTTTATTTACAAAGAACATCTTGTTTTCATCCTAAAGAGGTGCTTTGTAAGGGCTTCGGAACAAGGCCTGCAGTGTATGAGCCTGTCAAATATACTGCCCACAGCCCTGGCCTCTTCCTCTAGGCCTGTAATCTCATGCCTACTACATCTGTGTGAGTCATGTAACCTTTCTTAGACTTTGGACGAAGTTGGCTACAGTTGTGTGGGGCGCCCCTGTGGAGGGGTCAGTGGTCACTGCAGCTGGTAGGTACCTTTGCTTACCTGGGCTTCATAATGGAGCTTTAAACATTCCCACAAGACCCAAACATGGCTTAAAAAGGATTAGATGAAGCAACCATAAAATGAAACCCCAGTAAGTCTCTAGATGTTTGAAATTATCACAATCATGCAATAAAACATTTTCATAAAACCTAATCATTAGCTCTGTTTTATAGGACAGAAGTTATTTTACCTAAGAAATAACACTCATTTATTTTGTACCTACTGTATGTCAGATACTTTGTATATGTTATTTTGTAAGACTCACAGAATTCCTGGGAAAAAGGACTATTATTTCATTTTTACAAAAAAAGGGGGGAAGGGGTTCTGAGAGACTAAGACATTTGCCCAACATCACACAGCTGGTAGAAAGCTAAGCTAAGGTTTGTATGTGGACATCACGGATTCCAAAACTGTGTTTCACATCTACACCACACGGAAACTCATGAAATAAAGGACACAGATTCAGAGCAGGAGAGATGACATTCCCGTTTTTTGAGTACTTTCTATGTGCCAAAAAGTTTGCATAAATTATCTCATTTAATTTCATCATTGCCATAATCCCATATGACGGGTATCGTTACATACACTTGGTGATGGGGAAGCGGTGAAAGTGCTACTATCTGATGCTAAGGTCATTGTTTTTTTTTTTAAAGATTTTTATTTTATTTATTTGAGAGAGAGAGAGAGAACACAAGCAGGGAAGAGGGGCAGAGGGAGAGGGAGATGCAGACCTCCCCCCCCGCCCCGCCCCCACAAGAACAGGGAGCCCAACCTGATGCTCAATCCCAGGACCCTGGGATCATGACCTGAGCCAAAGGCAGACACTTAACCTACTGAGCCACCCCGGTGCCCGAAGGTCATTGATTTTGAACAATAAAATGATATGAGACAAAAGTGCCAAAGCTGGTAAAAACAAAAAGTTCTCATATATCTGTGAGTATTTGTAATGTTTTCATTTTAAGATATAAAGGTAGTATGATAATAAACCAGTAAGCTGAACTATGATCATCTGCCACATAACCCACTAAATTAAGTGAAAGTACTTAAAAAGATGGTTGGTTGGTTCTTGAAGAGACTGATATTGGGAGGCAAGATGGCTAGGGTCTAAGAGGGAAAAATGATGTTCAATTATCTTGTCCCATTCTCCCTTGAAAAAGCTTTAAGTAATAATGAAATAATAATAATAATAATAATAATAACAATAATAGCAATAATATGTGCATCATATTCTGACTTCTGATATAGACCTCTTCAGTACACAAAAATTATTCACATTTGTTTTCTGAAAGATTACGTGCTGTTCTTCACTAACTGTCAATCAATCTCACACTTTGTATTTGACCTGGGCCTCTTCTCTCTACCCATAACGCCCTGCTCAGGTTTTGGGAAAGGCCTAAATGGTGGGGGTGAGAGTGTATTTGTCCAAGACCCATGAACTTTTGATTGTTGATTAAATATGTGCTTCCAGTTCCTTCTCCTCATCTTCTTTTTGCAGATACTATTATTTTTGAGGCCGAATGCATAATACAGAAGAGCATGGGTTTTGTATGAAATGAGATTTAAATCATAGGTCTGTTTATAGTTCTGGGAGCTTGGCAAACACATAGTCTCTCCGGACATCAGTTTCCTCGCCTGTAAAGTAAAAGGGGTCAATGATACCTCTTTCACTGAATTATTATGAATAGTAAATGAAATAATGTAAATAAAGCATTGACTTAGCCTGGCATATACTCAGTGCTCAATATAGACTATTTATACTGTATTTCAAAGTCTTAAAAAAGAACAGAATGACTATTTTTAAAGAGGAAAAATAGCCACGTTTATTTATCCTGTGGCTTGGGTAACCTCGCATTTGCTGAGAATAGCCATTCACATTTCTGGCTGCTCCGTGGGCCTTCCCCATGTTAACCATGAATGAGGCGGTCATGGATGATAGAGTGATAGGGCAGGGCAGGCAAGAAGAGAGAGCATGCCTGACTGTTGCACAGAAAGTCAGGAGGCAGTAGAACAAAGGGAATCATCTCCTCACCAAAGGGCCCCCAGACCATCAGAAGCTGGAGTGTGGGAGGATTTTACTGCTGCTACCATGACAGACTGATGACAGACCGAGCGTCTTCCGTGGGTGTGGCTGCTTTCTTATCACGACCCTCCCTCGCACTCCTCTCCTGAGACTGGGGCTGGGCATTGGCCAGATACTTCCACGTTCATTATCTCCTTGGGACTCCCACCTGCCCCGTGATCAAAGGAGTGCTGCTTCAGAACCCCCGAGGCACAGACGAGAGCACCGACACTAGGGAGGCAAACAGGTTAAATGGCAAGGACAGGAAGCCGGTTAATGCCGGTCGAGAGCCCCACACCTTCCGACTTCCAGACCAAGGCTTTCCCAACTACACCCAACTGTTTTTAGTTCTGGCAGCAGCAGATCTGGTGGCTTGGAGGCTTTATCAAAAGAACATTCTGGAATTCCCTTCTGAGTCCCCCAGTGGGTGCAGTTATCAGCAGATAAATATCAGGGCTGCCCACTCCCTTCAGCACTTGTTGGGCCTGTCCACAGCATCCAAGGATCCAGCAAGGGTGTCGCTAATGCATCCCATATGCCCTTCTGTAAATAGAAAGTCACGTCAGATGCTATTTTGGATTTTTAGGCGCTAATCTTGGACATAATTAGATGGGATTGTTGTGGGACTGTGTACTAGTGACGACAGTTTTGTGATGAGGTTGGTCAGAGAAGCAAGGGCGAGCTATCACGTGCCAGGAGGTCTCTGACAGTCAAGCAGCAGGAAGGGAAGGTGGAGAGCGGTGTCCCTTTTCTGCTGACACCCCTCTCCTCTCAGGCTGCGCCTCTCCTCTGTGGACGACTCTGGTGGGAGTCCAGCCATGGGAGGGGGAGCAACAGTGAGAGCTTGGGAAGCGTGGGGCCTCCTAAAAGCCATTCTTCCTCCCATTTGTTTTCTCAGACTTTTGTTCAGGATGTGGACAGCCTGTGCTATCTATGTTTCCTCTTTGGGCTATGACACTTGTCACAGCCTCATTTGGCTCTTAGCATGTGTTTTCTGCATTCTTTCCATCCATCCATCCATCCATCCATCCATCCATCCATCCTTTATTCAGTTATTCATTAATTCATGTATTCATTTATTTACTCAGCATTTGTCGAACACTTCAATAGGGCAGGTTAGATGATGAAGGAAAGATGACAAAAACATATCCTAACTCTGAAGGAATTAAGAGTCCGCTGAGGCAGACTGTAGGTTGACCCCGTAGGGAATGCAAAGTGGTTAACAGGAATTTAAAGGCAAAGTCCAGATGAACTGCTAATAAACTATGTAGAACAAAGCCTTTCCCAGGACTCTGCTGGCTGGAAGAAGGGGGCAACCCCGCTAAGTCCTCCGTGATGAAAGGAGGAAAAGCTGCCATTTGTGGAGGAACAATCACATCAGAGACTTGCTGCCACAGGAAGGGTGAGGGAGTCATGGGATTCCAATGGCTCTTTGGGTGCCTGTTCAGGGCACACAGTCATTGCCTTCAGGGCCTGGGATAACCTGAGGGAGAAGAAAGAGCTTCCCAGCCTCCTCTGGTCTCTCAGCTTTTCCTCCATCCCGGCCCTAGGCTACACAAGGGTCTTCTCTCCTGCAAATCTCAGCACTGAGACGCTTGTTATAGTCACATGGAGGTCCTGAACAAAAGCCTGAGGATGCCCATAGGAGGACGAACAACTTCTTTTAAGTTAACAAAATGTTTACATTGCATGGTGGTGAGAACTTAACAGGAGATGTACCCTCTTCACTGGTTTTGAAATGTACAGTAACAGTATTGTTATGTATTGGCTCAATGTCCGGTGGGAAGAAGGACATTTAGGAGGCCCCACGCTCCCTGAGCTCTCTCTGTTGCTCCCCCTCCCATGGCTGGACTCCCACCAGTGTCGTCCACAGAGGAGAGGCGCAGCCTGAGAAGAGAGGGGTGTTAGCAGAAAAGGGACACTGCTCTCCACCTTCCCTTCCTGCTGCTTGACTGTCAGAGACCTCCTGGCACGTGATAGCTCGCCCTTGCTTCTCTGACCAACCTCATCACAAAACTGTCGTCACTTTTTAAATTTTAAGTGAAGACACTGAAGCTCGGGAATGACATAATCTTGGTTGCTTTTAAAGAATTTAAAATGTAGCCGATGTAATTACAGTCAAATTGGAAATCACAGATAGCAAAAAAAAAGAGGAAATAGTGGTCACCAGGAGACATACCTCTCTGAGGTAAAGACTTAAAACACTGGAAATGTTTGGGAGTAAATACCTTCAGACTTCTGTTACACCTGTATCAATTTTTTTTCATCTGTACCATGTTTTTAAATATTTTATGTATTCCATTTGATATATATTTTGTATATGCATAAAATATATTTTATATATCCATTTTGTATATTCTATTTTTTATACAAGAACAAATCAAAATGAGGCACCTGGGTGGCTCAGTCAGTTGAGCTTCTGACTCTTGATTTTAGTTCAGGTCATGATCTCAGGGGGGTGAAATCTAGCCCTGCGAGGGGCTCCATGCTCAGCAGGAAGTTCTGTTTGAGATTCTCTCTCTCCCTCTCCCTTTGCCCCTTCCCCCACTCGTGCACTGTCTCTCTCTCTCTCTGCAATGAATAAATATATCTTTAAAAAAGAAACAAAGTAAAACCAAAACCAAATCACAATGTGCATAGTATTTTTAAGTTTTTCCTCCATGTCAGTGTAACCTCAGTATGTTATTGTGAGAAACTCATGGTGTTCAGATTTGCATTTGGGGAAGATTTTCAGGCATGGATGGGACCTTGACTAGAGGGCCTTGCTAAGAGACCAATAGGAGGCTGGGAAGCCCTTTCTTCTCACACTGACTCTGTAAGCCCCTGGGGCAGGGACCCTACAGTGAAGAGGAGGGCCTGGATTGGATGGGGGGATGATAACAGTGATGAGGACATCCTGATCCTAGTGGTTCAGCCTGATGGAGAAATCAACAGATGAGAGGGAATGGTCCTAACAAGGATTATTGACCACCTTGGCCGTGGCCATCGCTTAGGTCCACTAGGATAATTACTTCATCAGGCTAAGGGAAATGATCGCTGCTCAGTGGTAAAGTAATCAACTGAGAACAGAGGTGCCAACATCTATTAGCTCAGTGATGAGACCAATATAAAATAGGAGCTCCTGGGACTTGATAATAAAATGATAGAATTAAGGAGAATTGGACAACATTCAAGACAAGAGACCTAAGACACTGGGTTTTTGTGTCCCTGCACCCATCCCAACCCAAGCATCACAGAGGAAAGAGAAGTTGTCTTAAGAGAAAGATTGCCATCACCATGGTGGGTGTATAAGCAGGGCAGTGTTGGGGGGGGGGCGGTTAAAATGTGTTCTAACCTGCTTTGTGTGAGCAGTGACAGAAACTGGTCTGTGAGAGTCTAACTCGAAAGCTCTATGCAATCTAGCTCTGTATCCCTTGGATTATCCTCTAGAAAATGCGTGCTGGATGTTCTCACCTTGGGAAATCAACTGGTTTTGGGAAAAAAAATGTCAGAATTAGAGCATAACCATTATAATGTCTCAAATCTGCACTGTGCTTTACAGTTTGGAATTGAAGTACAGTTATTGCTTCTCTGACAAGTGAGAAACTGATCTGGTTCTAAAGGTTCAAATGTACGATTCAGACTTTAAGGAGAAAGATTCTAAAGTTATTGTCCACCACATTGGTTAGGTGGCCTATAGCTTCTGAATATTTAACACTCTAAATAAGATTTATTCATCATCCATTCATTCAACAAATATTTTGCAATGTCTACGTGGCAATCGGCACTTTTCTCTGCCCTGAGGACAGGGCAAAGTAGAAATCAGACAAAAGTTTCTGCCTGCATGAAGTTTACATTCCAACTGAGGCAAGCGTAGGAGAGGGAGAATAGACAATCAAGCGAGAGAAATACATATGCGTGGAATACAGTGTGTCAAATGGAAAGTGCTATGGGGAAAAAATAAGTGGCCTAAGGAAGGTAGAGCATGCAGGTTGCAGAGGGTGGAAAGCGCTTGCCTTGTTGAGGAAGAGGCAAGAATAAAGTGGTGGAGGCAAAGTAGCTGGAAATAGTCTGAAAGATAGAGGGCCGTGTGGGATGGGACCATCAAGAGAATTATAAAAACTTTGGCCCTGAGTGAAATGGGAGGTATTTGGAGGGTTCTGTGCATGAAAGTAACAGACTGGACTTATTTTGTCTGTCATGTGGGAACAGGGGTAGAGGGAAAACGATGAGGGAGGAGCAGGGGAGTCCATTTAGAGGCTGTGGCAACAATTCAGGTGGGAGACGATAGGGGTTTGGTCCACAATGTTAACATTAGAGGTGAGAGGTCATCAAATTCTGGATCTATTTTGAATGTAGAACCAGTACGATTTTCTGGATATGGGGAATGAGAATAAGAAAGGACTCCATCTTTTTGACCTGAACAGACTTGAGTGATTGATTTGTCATTACTAAATGGAAAGGAAGAGCCATTTAGAGGAATGGAGATGATGAAGAGTTTAGTGTGGGAGGACTTTTTTTGAGAGGCCTCTTAGATCAGTTCTTACACTGTATTCCTTTACTTAAAGACTTATTTTGAAAACATTACGTATTCATAATACATAAAACACACACTGTCTTTTTATGGGGATCTACTAATTGCAAGGCACTGTAGATAATACTAGGTAATAACTTTATCTTATAGTCTAATGAGGGAGATTTATAGCATTCAGGTAACAGCAACACCTATAATTCAAGTCAGCAGGTGTTCAAGATGGGCACAAATCCTTTGCTCTTGGGGGCTAAAGCAGGGAGGGATTCTTTGAGCTCAATGAGAAGAGAAAGCATTATAGATTGGAGCTGGATCTCCACACAGGTAGAGGAATTAGGTATGGGAAGATGGGTGGGGATAAGGGCATGGAGAAGGCAATTTCAGGCAAATGGAACAGCAGAGACTCAGGGATAGGAATGGGAAATCACATACATATCCAGGTAAGAGCAAGGGCAGATTAGGTGAAGCATTGTGCAAAGTTTGTTTGGGTGGATAATAAGAAATAATATGGAAAAGATAGATATGGATCTGATCACTGGTTTACTAGTAGAAGAGAAAGAGAAGATCACAGGGGAGTTAAGAAGGGTTAATCGATAACCCTGAGGAAGGTGCACTGGAGTGGAGAGACAGGAGCTCAGGGGACCAGCTGGAGATTGTTGCAGTAACAGTTTGGCCTCAGGTGACAAACAGAATAAATCTTATGAACTCTCACTGTGTCCCAACACAACTTCTCATTCCTGGGGCAATCCAGATGTAACACAGACATCTCAATTTGTAAAATCAGTATTTCCTTGAAGCTGAGATGAATTTTAGCTTGAATATAGTCAGCCACTCTTATTGGAGGGAAAGAAAGCAGCGTTTGACACTGTGTTTCCAAGCCAGCACCCACTGTCACGAGTTTACCAAGCCACAATATGTTGGCTCTTCTGTCAGTGCAAGGTGTTGCCTGACAGTAGTTCCTACGAGATAGCTTCTATCCATCACTTACCTCATCCATTAGTAAAGTTCATTAATTACTGGCCCTGGCTCTACTTTGACTATTTCGATTAATTCCAAATAACCAACTCATGGTTTCTCCCTTCCTTTCTCTCTGTCTTGCTTTCTTTTCTTTTTCTTCTTCTTCTTTGTTTGTCCTCCCTTATTTATTTTCTCAAAAGTCCCACACTGTCTTTAATTGCATTGATCTCAAGCTAAGTGCATAACTTATTTTCTTTATTTAATAAAAAGATAGTGTTCCCAGGGTGCTTGCCTGGTTCAGTGGGAAGAGAATGGGGCTCTTGATCTCGGGGTCATGAGTTTGAGCCCCACATTAGGTGCAGAGATTACTGAAGAAAATAAATAAACATAAAAAAAGATAGTATTTCCTATTAAATAAACTCTCGAGGCCTTTTTTCCCTTTTTATTTTTTATTTATTTATTTTTTAAAGATTTTATTTATTTATTTGACAGAGACAGAGACAGCCAGCGAGAGAGGGAACACAAGCAGGGGGAGTGGGAAAGGAAGAAGCAGGCTCATAGCGGAGGAGCCTGATGTGGGGCTCGATCCCGGAACGCCAGGATCACGCCCTGAGCTGAAGGCAGACGCTTAACCGCTGTGCCACCCAGGCGCTCTCCCTTTTTAATAATTAAAAAAAAAAAATATATATATATATATAATACATATGTGAAAACAAACAATTATGATATTTGGGATCATAGTCCATGCAGTTTCTTACTAATAAAATAATCCATAAACATAGATTATCACCTTTAAATACAGCCAAATTTCTCTATTGGGATTTCTAGACTAGTTCTTACCCTGACATCATTGGGATCCTGGAGATGATGATGGGAACTCTAGTGGACATTGGAAGAGCTCTTGGCAACAACTCTTATTTTCCATGGAGAATTCATACCTCCTTCACACAGTACCTGTGCTAGTGTCTCATTTTTCTGGGTGTGGGGCATTTGTTTCAGATCTAAATGAATCACTGGAATACCGTCTCATAGTGGAACATAATTATAGGGTCAGAGATGGTCATATGACCAACAGGTCAATCAGATGGAAGAAGTTTGCTAGGGTCTTCTGGAAAGAGGCTTTCTTGGGGTTTTTTGAAGAAAGCTTCTAGAGGTGGGCAGCTTTTTTCTCTTGTATATGGAAGAGAGACTTTGTTTCCCTTTGAGTCATTGGCAATCCCAAGGGAAGCCACTTTTAAGAGAAAATGACCCCACAGAAGGCAGAGTAAAAAGTGGAATAAAATGGGTCCTGGAAGATGTTGTTTAGTTGTGAAATCAAATTGACCTCTGAACTTTCAATTTCATGAGCCATGAAATACCTTTTATTGCCAATTTGAGTTAGATTTTCCCTTACTGACAGCCAAAGTAATTCTGATACAAGAATAGTAGGAATTTGAGAAACATGTGATTTTGAAAGAGACTGTGACGAGTGTATCAGGGAGAAATAAAAGATGTTGGTTTACAGAGCAGCCATGTTAGTCTTCTGGAGGAAGTCATTATAAAAGCAAATTTTATATATGAAATATATTGTTTTTCCGTAAGTTTGTCAGTGCATAGATCTTCATTAAAAGAGAATTTGATGCAGTTGTTAAAAAGCCAGTCTATAGATTCAGATTGTCTGTTTATCCCTCAATTTTCCTACTTACTAGCTGTGTGATCTTGGGAGGTGATTTCATTCTCAAAGTCTCAGTGGGAAATGTACCTGTCTCAGAGTTTTTGTGAGGGTAAAATAAGATAATACACATAAATTTCCCAGAATAATGCTTGGCACATAGTGAGCACTCAATAAACTTTAGCTGCTATTATTATTACTAATAATACTAATATTATTACTGTTATATGGATAATGTTTTCTGGAGAAAACTAGAAAAGCAGGATGATAATTACAAAGTTAATAGAATTCTTTGTTATCTATAGCGTAATTCAGTAAGTACTTCTTACTTTTCTTTCAGTAGTTTCAATATCTGGAAGCTATAACTTAATTGCAGATGCTTTATTATCAACATAGTATTTAATATTTGTTAACCTTTCTCATGGAGGCTGCTACTCAGGCTAATACATGGTTCTGGTCTCATTATCAACCTAACACAGCATCTAGCCCTTTATTACAGGTCCCATCTTAATTCCTAGCCCCATCCTGATAATTCATGGCTCCAACTATGCTATCCTTAATTACTTTACCCTTTTAGTCCAAAGCGATTTCAGTATGAATCATGGCCTTAATTGACTCAGTTCTCTATTTGAATTTTCATTTGTAGACTCAGACCAATTCCCTAGGAATAAGTGACTAGAAGTGAACAGGCTTTTCTAGGGAACTAGACCATAATTTAGGGGACAATTTCCTGTCTGGTATTATCAGGCATTCAAATTCAGACTCTATAATTACTAAAGGTTTTTAGAATTATGGCATTTTTACATTGGTTTTCATTTTCCATCCTTTAGAGCATGCAGAATGCTGTCACTTACACTGTCCAAAACAATTCCCCCGACAACTCTGTGGGGAAAGCACCATCACCAGTTTGAAGCTGTGAGAGATGGAAACATCAGTGAGAGGAGACCATGACCCAAAGGCTGATCTTCAGTCTTCTCAGCCTGGTGTGATTTCTTCCCATCTCTTCTGGCTCCCAATGTCATCAGTCTTTGACATTTGTGACTTGTACGACCCAAAATAAGTCCTAGCTGACCAGCAAGCATACAAAAAGAGAAGCTTTCAGGATTGCTGCCCATCAGATTTTGAGGAACAGTTCACTTATTATCATTCTTAAATTAATACTTATTTAAAAATGAAAATACCAATGACAAAATAATTGATTGTGAGGTAGGAGGAGAGAAAGAGCCCATATTTGGAAGGACACATATTTAATCATTAAATGACTGAATAAAAGTGAAGGTTTATTCTTTCTCTTTATTAAATGGGTTATCTGAGCACAGAAAACTTATGGATTGGGTTTGCCATGGCTCACACTTGTATCCTTCTTCTGGATGAATACAATTATGTACTAAAGACCTTGAGATAGCTATTTCTTCCAGCTAGCTACTGGAGATGGGCGCATAATATTTCTGGGCTTATTTCAGCTAGATAGCCTTTGGAAATGGTCCAGAGTGGTTTTTAACCTGGTGTTATGATGAGTGATGACCAGTAGCTCCCTGGAGGGCCTCGGAGAAAGCACAGGGAGGAGAAACGGCTCTATACTGTGGGCTGGAGACCTGCTATTCCCATCCCAGGGCTGCACTCACTAGTCTCAGCCTCGAGCTAGTCTTCTAAGCTCCCTGCCCTTCACTCCTTCCCTCTATAGAATGAAAAGTGAGACAAGATGCACCTGGGGTCCCACTCAGCCTCAAGGCTCTTATGTTCTAGGAAGGGACCCATCCCTAGACGTTGACTGTTCTGGTCATGGCCAGGAGCGGATGGATGGCTTAGAAAGTAACACTAATAGGACTATCCCATGGCCTTCCCTGCTGGAATAATTAAACCCCGGGTCTGGTGATTTGCGCCTGAAGCCATATTTTAGGTGCCTCAGGAAAGCCTGTGGACAGTTAATGTAACAAATCAAATGCAACAAAGGGAAGTGAAGTATGAGTTATTATTTTAAACTCTGCCAGATTCAGAACTACAGGCCAGAAGAGAAATAATGCCGCTGGAGACCACAAAAGGAAAGAACTTAGAAATACATCTTCTGTCCTCAATTCACCCCTCTATTATACAGCCTTTCACTGGCCCTATGGTATGTACTTCCTAGGACAATAGGCCATCAGATCAGTAGTGCTGGAGATGGAAAAGACCAGGCAAACTACACAGGATACTGCAACAGGAAATTGAGACTGTACTGGAAGAATGGGGTGGATACTCCCAGCCTTAGGTCACCTGCAGGGCCATTCAGAAAATATGTATTGAATTATCATTGAGTAGAATTCCATTCCTTTCCTTTAGTCTATGTCTTTTCTTAACTGTGAATCATTTCGTCCTTGCCCTGTGTGAATATATTAAATGTATAATCACAATTGGTAAAAAGCAAAAGGTAAGCTGTGAACAAAACGTGTATGAAATTTATAAGCCCAAGGCCAAGTGTAGACACAAGCTTGACTGAACCGTGTAGAAGAACAAGGAGCGTCGGCTTGTGTGGAGGATGAGGAGGAACATGGGGAATTAGTATGATGTAATTTGGGGTGTAGATTCCTTATTTACCCACAGATTTTATGCAATCTACTACTTGGATTAAATAGAACTCAGTCTTTCATGGAAAATGTTCTTATTTAGCCGAATAAAACAGCAGGGAATTTGAGACCATTACATAGCTTTTAGTAGCACATAGGGCCAAAGTAGGACACAGGCAAACTCAATCCTTCTCGTCTATGCGTGACATAGATATAAAGATAAATCATAAAAAGAAAAGAAATTTAAAAATAAACAAAAAGCAAAAAGCCAGGAGCATTAAAACACAAAGCAATCACAGAGAGATCGGAAGAACATCGTGCCTTTCATTCTCCTCATACCCACCCCTTTTAATAACTTACACGGTTGCCTCTGACCCCTCCTTGGAATGGCAGACATACCATATGCTGTGGTACTGGCATACACTCCATCTTGGCGATCCATTACTGTACCATGGTTGGACACCATGGTAGGACATCAATCTAGCAGGAGTCAGTTGGATCTCGGAAGAAGGTTCAATATCAATAGGGTGTCCAGCAGGCTGGCTAACTGGCTGAGCCTCTATTCCAGAAACAACTGCCAGGATGCTTAGCCTTCACCAACCACTGCCTTAATGAAAGCCTGAGCTGCTAGCCAAACCTGCTCAAAGCAGTAGGTCAGGATTCACCCCAAGGATTCTGGGAACTGCTAGACGTTTTGATTCCCTGATGAGACTTCATGTTTTATTAAGTTAGTGGGTGCTGCCTTTACAGTTGGAGCGACACCTTTACCCAAATTACCTAATCGTAACACCAGCATAGCTAGGAGGCCTGGATGAAAGTGGAGCGATCCAGTGGACAGTGAGTCTCTCGGGATTCATCGCTACCTCCCACACTCTCATACTCCACCCACGTCTTGCCTCTGCTCTAGGTCACAGGCTGCCTATCATTGACACAGAATGCCAGAGGATACTGCAGGCTCTAAACCACAAGTCCTTTCTCTTTACCCTATCAGGGTCCTCACAAATGCCTCAAAATCCATTTATTCATATGTTTTGAATGCTTTTTACATATTTTTAGAGGCCGATGTATTGAACTGGCACCAAATTGTGTGTTTTTTGGCAAGGCCTTGTGTAAAGAGTAAAGTGGGTGGTTGTACTGAATGGTCTCCGAGGTCTACCTAGCGCTTCCACTGAGTTCATATTTGAATCTTCTCACCCCCCCTCAGATGTCAGTCTGTCACCACTACCTTCCCTCTCCTGGATGACACTGGCTTCTACTTTACTGAGACAAATGATTAGGTTCCCTAGTTTTCCTTCCTTTCTGCAACTTCCATCATCCACTACTGTCTTTCAGGAGGATGGGGCTTGACCCTTACCCAGACTAACCCACCCTACTGCACTCTTCTTCCCTTTTCTCCAGTGACTTTATGTCTTTTATTGACATATGGAAATTATAAAACAAATTCGTGACAGTAAAAATTTAAGAGATAGAATTAATTAAAATAAAAATGTACTTACTTCTCTTCTTCTACTCCCATCCAATCCCACTCTCCAAAGAAAACTACTTTAATTTGCTGAATATTCTTCCAGAACTTTTTTCTATGCACATACAAATTCAAACACATATATGTGTATATAAAATAAATGTGAATCTTTTCATAATCAATTTACATGTTATTCTGCAATATGTTTTTAAAACCCAACATTCGAAGGCATCTGAGTGCCTCAGTAGGTCAAGTATTTGACTCTTGATCCCAGCCTACGTCGTGCTCTAGTGAGTTCAGGGTCCATGCTGGGCATGGAGCCTACTTAAACAAACAAACGAACAAAACTTAACATTCCACTCAACAAGTATTTATTGAGCACTTACTATGGGTCAAGCTCTGTGCTAGGGCATGGGTATGCAAGTGTGAGAAAAAAAGTCATGGTTCTTGCCCCAGTAAAACTTAACAGTTCATTGGAAAGATATTTTGAGCTTTATTTCATTTCAATATATACATATTTTGTTCATTATTTCTAATAGCTGTATCATTTGTAGAAGAGGTCTGTCATGATTTATTTAAACATTCCTTTGTTGGAAAACATTTAGGTTCTCCAATTTTTTGCTATTACAACTAATATTATAATGAATATCCTTGTACACTTGCATTAGCTTTTCTGTGGACAGAATTATATTATGAAATTGCTGGGCCAAAGGGTATACACATTTAAAATTTTAGATATATTGTCACATTGCTCTCTAACAAGGCTGTATCAATTTATCTTCTACCAATAACAACCTGAGTCCTGACCAGTCCACTAAGCTCTTTGAAAATTTGCTTTATCAGTTGTGCCCCTTTTACTTGTATCTGTAATCACTTCCTTGGCCTACAACAGCTTAGGTCAACCTACAGCCTAAAAATGTGAAGATTCCCTCTATTCTGCTACTTCTTAAGTTTGCCAACCTAGCTTTCTCATCTCCTTCGTCACTGACGTACTAAGTCATTGCCCCTGGCCATCACTCTCTGCATGCCCTCATTTCTTAACACTTTCCATAAGATTTAGGTCCTTACCACAATGCCAACAATGTCCTCTGGAAGGTAACCTGTCACCTCAAACAGTACATTCGATGATCTTAGTTCAGGTCTTTGTCTTTGTAACATTTGGGTAACATTTCTTCCTTGTTGAGACTTTCTTCTCTTCTGGCTTCAATAGGAACTTTCTTCTGTGGTTCTCTTCTCAACTTCTGATGGCTCCTTAAATACAGGGAGATGTCCTCCCTTTCCCTTTTTTCTTCTTTCCTCATCAGTTCCTTCCCAACCTAATCTACTGCCCTGGCTTTAATTCTTGCTTCTGTATATGCCTGTGAAATCTTCATCTCTGGTCAGGCCCGTACTAGCAAGCTCTAATCCTGAACTTCCAGCTGATGGACAGTGATACAGCCAAAGGGATCTTGGTATCAAACTCACTATGCTCAGAATGGAACTCATCATCTCTCCCAACCCAAAACTTTCTGCATGCTTCCTTTCTTGTTAAGAATTGCCATTCTACCAGTCATTTAGGCTCAAATGATTGCATACTTTTTGCTACAGTTTTTTTTTCTTGAATCTCATTTCCCATCCACTGCCAAGTCAGTAGAATCTACTAAAGCCGCATTTCACAAACCAGAATGTTACAGAATTAAACAAAGGTTACAAAAATAAATAAATAAAGTAATACTTCTTAGAGTCTTACATTGTGAATCCCAGGTCCTATGCATTTCTCCACTTATGAGACCAAAGAACACTTTTTTTTTTTTTAAGATTTGATTTATTTATTTGAGAGAGAGAGCGTGAGAGAGCAGGAGCAGGGGCTGGGGAAGGGAGGCAGAAGCAGACTTCCTGCTGAGCAGAGAGCCCCATGCGGGGCTCACTCCAGGATCATGGCCTAGCCGAAGACAGATGCTTAACAACTGAGCAAGTGCCCCAACACTTATTTTCAGGAAAAACCTCTTGAGGTCTCTCTGGAAGTAAGGGAATATATTTTGCTGAATGCATGTATTCTACTAAAAGTGTTTTGATGTGTCATTTCACTGAATTCATTCAGAAGTGAGCAATATGAGAAGGCCAAGTTTGGTGAGATCCATGCGGAATGCATAGTGGGCTTCTTGCCTGACATTGTCCCTGACTCCTGAAACTAAATGTTTTTGTGGTTTATCGTTGGCAAGTTCCATAATCAGTGTGAAAGTAATCACAGAGGCACAGGCATTTTAAAAAAAATGGGTATAAACAATTCCTTACTTAGTATTACCTTAACTCAAGATTCTTTTTTTAAAAGATTTTATTTATTTACTTATTTTAGAGAGAGAGCGCGCACACACATGAGCAGGAAAGGAGCAGAGAGGGAGGAGCAGAGGGGGAGGGAGAGAGTCCCAAGCAGACTCATAGTAAGCGCGGAGTCCTAAGTGGGGCTCCATCTCCGGACACTGAGATCACGATCTGAGCTGAAACCAAGAATAGTCGCTTAACCAACAGAACCACCCAGGTGCCTGGCTCAAAGTTCTTTTAAATGATCATCAGACATCTTACTCTGTGTCTCATTTGGTCCTGCTTAGATTTACCAAAGTCTTGTCTTTAAAGTGGTATCTATTAATTTCCACCGAAAGCTATTATTTCTATGTATCATCAAGTGGAAAAACTGCTCCAAGACTATTCAAATAAACTGCTAAATTCAGCCTTTATAAAATGCTAATTGATTCAGATGAACTTTCCTTTAGGTCCTGAAACTGACTTTGGTTATATCTACCCTAGCTTGTGTGTAACTCTGAAATTACGTCCCAGGACCAGTATTCACTGCTTTTATAGCGTTGTTTTATTATTTTTTTCCCATTAAAGATTATTTCCAGAATCTAATAAAATCAAAATATGTGGAATTATGGAAAATAAATATTAATTTTTTGTGTGTATGTGTATCAGCAGCAAGTTAAAATTTTTTTTTTATTGAGGAATAATTGACATAACCCTATATTAGTTTTAGGTGTACAACATAATGATTTGATATTTATATATATTGTGAAATGGTCACCACAATAAGTCCAATTAACATCCATCACCATACATAGTTACAGAATTTTTTTTCCCAACGATTCCTTTCCTACGTGCCTTTGCAAGAGAAATCCCCACACATGTGCAAGAGGACATATGCTTAAGAATGTTCACAGCAGTGCTGTTCACAACAAGGAAAACAGAAAACAGTCCAGATGCCTGCCAATGGGAGACTGGGAGGATGAACTATGGTCTATTTATCCAAAGGAAGATTATGATGTAAATGAATGGGTTGATTTTAACAGTATAATATTAAGTTAAACACATCAAGTCCCAAAAGATGACCTATAGAATGATACTCTTTTTCTAAAGTTAATAACAAGTAAAATTAAAATGTACATTTTAGAATGTGTATAGGTGTAATAAAACTGCTTAAAAAGGAAAGCAAAGGAATGATCGATACTGGATTCCAGGTGATGCTACTTTGAGGGGGATGGCTAAGAGGATGAGGAGGAACCATTTGGATACATGTAGATATTTCCAAAGGTCTAGTTTTTTTGAAGGGGTAGTTTCATAGATGCTTATTAAATTATTTCAAATATTCAATTAAATAGCTAATTCAGTAAATAAAATCAGGACATGCATTTGTCAATGATGAGAGTACATCATGAAACTGGACTACACTGCATCTAATTCTCTGTACTTGAGGACCAATGGAGGGTCAGAGAAGAAACTGGAACTTTGGCAGGTGAGGTCTCCAGGAGACGATCTGTAAGAGATTTGTTCTTTAGCTACCACCGCTCCTGATGCTCCTTGTTTCCGAGAACGTGGGTTTGCAAGAGTGCCTTGATGGAGGCAGTGGGAAGGGAAGGTCATGGAGACTTTCTCAGATGCCGGTCCCTTCCTTGGCTTCACAGATGTGAATCTTGACCTTAGGAAGAATGGTTATTGCAGAACTGACAGATGATTTTCACAAGGAAATTAAAAAAAAACAAGTACCTGAGCATGACAGCTTTGGCATCCATGACAAGGTGTAAAACCAAGTGGGTGATAATGGCCTTTTTCCTACCTCTGCTCAGAATACAGCTGTCCATGGCCTGTAGAAGGTCCCTTCACTTTGAGAACACTGGGCATGAGACCCTTGGCAGGATCATCAGTCCTATTACAGAGTGTCCAACAGTCCGGGCTGAGATGAAATGCTGTATAATTCAGAAGTCAGGAGCAAGGGCTGGAGGCAGAGTGCATTCTATTATATGCTGGCCCTCTACTTACCTTGTGCATGGGCCAAAAGGTATACTTTCTGCAAGACTCAATTTTCCCATCTGTAAAATGGAAATAATAATAGTATATGCCCCATGGCTTACCGTGAAGGTTTAATGATAAAATCTAGTAGGGTAGAAGATGGAGTGCCCAGCCAATAGATTTTACATGCACCCTCTTAATAGGTGCATGGACAAAAGTTATCAAAGAGCAAATACATTAGGGCAGGTACTTAGAAGGGCCATAAGAAGGTGCACGTGAGCTGGAGCCCTGTTAACACACAATGACTCTGCCTCCTAGTAATGGCAGCCCAGTCAATGTCTAGCATTGGATGGCTCAGTTTAACAAGGCCCTTCATTCTTCTTCTTCTTTTTTTTTAAGATTTTATTTATTTATTTGGCAGAGAGAAGTAAAGAGACAGCCAGCATGAGCAGGGGGAGCGGCAGGGGGAGAGGGAGAAGCAGTCTCCCCCCAAGACCCAGGGATCATGACCTAAGCCGAAGGCAGACACTTTACCAACTGAGCCACCCAGGAGCCCCGACAAGGGCCTTCATTCTCGAGAAAGAGTTAGAAAGGAAATGAGCTAACATGGGGAAAGAAGTGGGTTAGATGGTGAACTTTTTAATAAAGACCCGGGTCATCAAAAATGAAAATAATTCAAATGTCCTCTTTTTATGAAGACATAGATATATGTACATATTCAACGAGTTCCATCCAAAAAGGATTAACAGGCACACACAAACACGACTGGTATTTAAAGTAGTAAGTTCACAACTATTCCCACAGCTGTGCTCCTCAGAAGGCTGGCTTGTTGAGCCCAGAGGCAGAACTCCATTTTCTCTACTGCACATTGGGAGCCCACCAACATCCATTCTGGGTGTGATTGTGACCCTGAAACCCATCAATGCGTTCTTCATATCCTCCTCTTTGAAGCACGCCAGAGATAAAGAGCGACATGATAAGCAAGAGCAAGTTTAATCAGCACATGCCTTGCAATATTTCCCCCCTGGGGATTATCTGTGCTTTTCTTGTTTGGAATAGACTCTTAAATTCAAGTTGTTAAAAGCATCTTACTTTCTGCATATATGTCTGGATAAGTTTTAAAAGTCAGCACATAGTGCAGGGATTTACGGAATAGACATTTTGCACAATCCAAGGTAGAGAAATGAGTTGCCTTTTTTTTTTAACCTCTTTCCTCGGTTTTTGAGAGTTATATTTTGAAATTATGATAGCCAGAACAGCCCTCTAGACCTCTGGGGAGAAATGTTCCTGCTAAAATAAAAAGAAAGGACCACAGGATAATGAGAATTCTGAACGCGTAACCAAGATGCAACTCTTGGTTCTGTCCTTCCACGTCCCCTCCCTGTGCGGCTCTGTCCCTTGGGGACGCTGCTAGAGCAAGGCCCTGTCACCTAAGGAAACTCAGCCTGCGGCTTGGCAGCTGTTTCTTGTGTATGGCATGCTTGATTTACAGGATTTGGGACTAAAGTTCTATCTCTTCTCTTCTCCACCCAGATGAAATCATTTCCTTTCACCATCCTGCAGCTTAGTTCTTATGGAAGAGAAGGGTTAGGGTTATAAAAGAGACAGGGAGGGAAGGGCAAGGAAGGAAGAGGAAGTTTATAACCCTCGAGGCTTTCATATGTGAGCTTGAAGGAGAGCTCACACTCGCAGACAATGGTGCTTAAACGCCTGAATTTGCCACATTGGTGGGGATCACCTTTCTCATCTTTGCTGAGCCAGACCCTGGAAATGTACCATGTCATTCCCTGAAAGGAATCCTTGTTAATTAGCTATATGTTGTTGTTTCTTTTTAGAGGTTATTAGGGTTTTACATCAGAATCTTGTTGGGCGTTAACAGTTTTCAAAGTCATATTAAATCATGGGATGGAGAAAATACTCCCTGATCCTCATAACTTGCAGAAATGGAAAATGGCAAGCTTTGTCTTTTTTCCACAGCACATGAAATTTGCAAAATAGCATGAAGCCTGTATCCATACCCTGTCTGCCCTAAAAATGGCACAGCAATCTAAAGAATGAGTACATGCAGTGACATATGTTGTCAGCTGTCTCAATAAAAGGATGTTTCCATAATATGATGTTATTTCTTCAAGCCGCAGTCAATATTCTTGGCTGCCAGATGACACGGGGAGAAAAAACAAGACGTTTTTAGGGCGAAGGACAAAGACTCAAGGACTGGGGGAGAGGGAGTGAAGAAGGGAGGGATAAGGTAGTTTGAAATTTGTGGCTCATCTGTCTGTCCTATTTAATTTTTTTAAAAAAGATTTTATTTATTTATTTGACAGAGAGAGAGACAGCCAGCGAGAGAGGCAACACAAGCAGGGGGCGTGGGAGAGGAAGAAGCAGGCTCATAGCGGAGGAGCCTGACGTGGGGCTCAATCCCATAACGCCGGATCACATCCTGAGCTGAAGGCAGACGCTTAACCGCTGTGCCACCCAGGCGCCCCTGTCCTATTTAATTTTTGAGACGGGTGGAGAAGAGATGTAATATAGGAGTTTGGGGAAGACCAGTTGCCCCCATGCTGACAGGTATTTGGAGGGTATTTGTATTTATTTTTATACTGAATGCTCCGTTAACCAAAGGGCCAAAATTGCGTGAACATGGACTGATGGCAGGAGAGAAAGACCCTGCTACTCTCTTGTTGTCCTCAGAGAATGGCCAAGGTTGGTGTTATTCTAAGGGCTAGCTGATCCCAGAGTTACCCTCCAAAGAAGGTGGTCATGAATGGACTGATTATTGGCTTAAGATATTTAATAAGGGCATGGTATAATCTCTTTAGTGTTGCGGTCAAGCTCGGGTCTTTTCTCAATGTGTGTGTGTGCGTGTGTGCGTGCACACCCATATATACACTCATACACACACCCATGTGCACAGCCTCCCTAGCCTCGATACTGGTTAAGAGAGTTTTGTTTTTAGTTTTGTTACATAAAGTGGCAAAGATGAGTAGCTTGAGAAGCTGGCCAGTGGGACCTTTGCAATGTCCCCTTCCTTTACAGACTTCTGAGCCTTAAAGGATTTGCAAATTGCTGATGGTAAAAAAATAATAATAATGGTTGAGAATATAAATTCTCAATCATGTTTCTTACATGTTCAAGGATTATTATTCCTTTGGCCTCTTCGTCATCCACATCAACATGGTTTAGTTTGTAAGTCGGTTGAGGGTAGAGGCAGTGGACTTATATGCCCCAGATTTTCTAACATAATCCTGATTTCAGACGTTCTGCTCTGTGGTCCCCTGAAATACCTTCAAACTTATCAGGAAATCTGCTCCATAGCTGCTCTGTCTACATGACCTCATATTCCAAAAAGCTGGTAGTTAAAGCTTGTGAGGAAGGGCAGTGGCAAGTCCGCATTCAGGCTGGTGAGCGATGACATCCAGGCCAGGGTCTCCAGTGGCAGAGCGGCTCCCAAGAGAGGACACCACGGTTGTATTGTTCTCAGGGATCCAGAGGGATAATTTCTCTTTAAACTTGTGAGCCTAAACCACTTTGCCTGATAAAGTGAAATTTACCCCAGTGTTGGCAGTGACTATGACTGTCCTATTTTCAGGAAATGATCTGAAGCTCATAAATTCTGCCAAAACATGAATAAAACTAAAATATCCCTAAGTGAACTTAAAATCATTCTGGAACAGAAAAGCTCCCCAGTGAGATGAGACTTGCCTTTTTCTTTTTTTAAAAGTGAATCTTGGAAAATGAAATTTTGCTTAATTTTTTTCCCCTCCAGTTTTCTCAGTAACTTGTTCAGTGGTTCAAGTGAAGAATCCATCTCCTTTTGGTTCTGGGGGAGTGCTGTAGGAAGTTTGGCAAGTCCTCCAATTTGGATCCTATGTTTTAATCCCCACCACCCCCTGCCAGACACACACACACACACACACACACACAGACACACACACACACACACACACTGCTGGAGGAGCAGCTTCTGGGAGCCTCAGACTCCAGCGGCACCAGGACATCTGCTGTGGACACGTCTTTGAAAAGTGTTAGTGTCATTTAGGGAACAGAGCAATTTCCTCCTTCAGACACGAACACTTGGCTTAAGAGAGAGTACTTAGTTCTCATGGAAGTTAGCATCTGAAATAAGTGTCAGAAGCAAATCTCTTGACCCTGAAGTTGAGGTCAACCACTCCTGGGCAGGGTCACGAGCTTAAAAGAAAGGTTGTTAATAGAGTTTAATGGGGTGAGGGCTATTTCCAACTGAATCTTCAAAAGCCTTTCAGGCTGCAATTAGAATTTACTGTTTGCTTAAGAAAAATGACTCTACCCCTTCACAGCCATTGATTCTTATTTATTGATATTACTTAATTAGCGGCATTAAAATAATACACTTAAAATGGTTGCACATTCGATGTTCATCTTTATTCCTTTCTCTTCCTGCTCCAGCCAGGCGAAAGATTTTTAGATTTTCTGAACAAGTCATGCCATTTTGTGGTTGGCCTTAAACATGTTGTTTTCTCTTTTAGAAAAGCTCTGTCCTTTCCTTTGCCCCTCTGCCTGGCTAATCCCCCTCATCCTTCAAGTTCTGACCTGCATCTGCCAGCATCTCTCTGGCTGGGTGGGGTGCCGCTCCTGCGAGCTCCCCGAGCCCTTGTGCTTACCCACACTTCAGCGTGTCTGCTAGAACCTTCCACCTCTGCACCAAAAGCTCTCCAGTGCCTGGCACGCACTAGGTACTCAGTATTCGTTGGATGAATAAATACACGAAGACTAGAGGAATGGACAAATAAGGGACGCACCTGGTCAATCGTGGGCGTATAGTTTCTTTTAGGTGTTGTTGTGTGTCAGGATCTCTTGGAGTCTGATAGAAATGTGAATTCTCAAGTTCTAACTGCAGGGATTTTGTATGAAACATAATGATACGTGTGGTAAGCTACACATAATTCGTTACTGCTAGGGCATAAAATGTGCGACAGAAGTGGAGGTTGACAAGGCCAGACTAGGCAGGAGGCAAGATTTGGAGGAAGTACCAATGGGCTGGGGTTTTATTTGCAGTACAGGTTACGGGGTGTCAGCAAAGGGCTTTAAGTATGATTAGATTCCTGTCGTCTGTAGAAATTAGATTCAACACTTGTTCTCAACCTTGACTGCATATTAGAATTTTCTTATTTGAACAAATAAGCAATAAAGCCTGGGTCTGTCCTGAGACATTTGAATTTAATTGGTCTGAGGTATGGTCTGGGCTTTGGGTGGTTTTAAAGCTTCCCAGGTGATTCTAATATAAAGTCAAAACTGAGAACTACCAAAATAGAAGAGAAAATCTGTCCATGCAATTTGGCAATCAGCTCTCTTGTGACATCTCTTAAATTGTACTTGTGTGTTGAGGAAAAACAAATTAAAAACCACATTGAGATATCACTATACACCTACCAGAAGGGCTAAAATAAAAAATAGTAGTAAAACTAAATATGGGCGAGCATGCAAAGAAATTAGAGCTCTCATACATAGCGGGGGGAACGTATGAGAGTTTCTTAAAAGCTAATGATGCAACTACCATACAGCCCAGTGTTTGTACTCCTGGGCATTTATCCCAGAGAAGTGGAAATGTAGGTTGACAAAAAAACTTGTACACAAATGTTCATAGCAGCTTTCATTATCATAGACCCACAGTGGAAACAATCCAAATGTCCTTTGATGGGTGAATATTTATATAGATTCTGGTATGTCCGTATGATGGAATAGTAGTCAGCAAAAAAAAAGAACAAACTATTGACCCATGCAACAACTTGGATGGATCTCAGGGGCATTATGCTTAGTGAAAAAAGCCAATCTCAAAAGGTTACATGCTATATGAGTCTACTTATACAACATTCTTGAAATGACAAATAAAGAGTAATAGAAAACAGATGAGTTGTGCCAGAGGACAGGGATAGGAGTAGATGTGATTGCAAAGAGGTAAACTTAAGGGGTCCCTTTGTGATGATGGAATTGTTCTGTATCCTGATTGTGGTGGTGGTTACACAAATCTATACAGGGGATTAAATTTCATAGAACTATATCCCACATAAGCACACAGATGAGTGACAGGTAAAAAGTGGTGAAAACTGGGGGGCGCCTGGGTGGCGCAGTCGTTAAGCATCTGCCTTCGGCTCAGGGAGTGATCCCGGCGTTCTGGGATCGAGCCCCACATCAGGCTCCTCCACTGGGAGCCTGCTTCTTCCTCTCCCACTCCCCCTGCCTGTGTTCCGTCTCTCGCTGGCTGTCTCTTTCTCTGTCAAATAAATACATAAAATCTTTAAAAAAAAAAATCTGTAGTCTAGGTATCAGTATGGTGCCAGTGTCAATTCTTTGATTTTGATATTTGTACTGCAGTCATATAAGATGGCACCACCGAACGTGGGTGAAGGATTCATGGGACTGTATGTTCTATTTTTGCAACTTCCTGTTGTCTACTACGATTTCAGACTAAAAAAAAATTGTAGCAATGTATTGTTATTCGTTAGTTGTATTATTTAAAATTTCATGCATTTATATTTTAATTCTTTAGATAGATTGGAGATTTAAGTATAGTGACAGTGTCTCATAATTGTCCTACTTCAAGTCAATATAATTCAATACAGGTAACTCCATTCATTTCAATAAACATTTGAGGGCCTATTAGAAATAAAATTAATGAGTTTTAGTCTGCTTACCATTAATATTATATTGTCCATCCAGCCTAGCACAGTGACATGTATACAGTGAGATCTCAAAATGTGGGATCATTTGCTAGTCTTATTAATTTTTATGGTGATGTGTGATAGACCCCTTATTTACTTAAACACTGCATCTTCTTTGTTTCGTTACTCTGAAAAAATGGAACATAATGTAGGGAAAATACACTTTCCAAATTAATTTCTGTTCTTTAGATCTCTAAGCCACAGGGACTGATGAAAATATTTATTTGATCCATACGTATATTTTATGTTTCAAGTTACAAGTATATTTTCGTATATTATCTCACGTCAAAAGGTATAATATATATTTCTGTTCTTACCTTGAAATCAGGACAAAACAGCTTACGCTACCAAATGGCATTCTTGGACTTTTTTTTTTCCCTTTAATAATCACTAAGCTTAAATTTGCGGGGAGGAGTGCAATTTTCTTAATGTTTTCTACTTGGTTCAACATTCCCAGACAGCAATTACAAGCCAAATATCATTTCAGTAAATGAGAAATTCTTGTTTTCATGTGCTGATTGGCTTTATTACACGTGAAGGTTAATTGAGAGGCTTCTGGAGCTTATCTGGGTAATGATGAACAGCTGCAACAGATCGCACTCCCCCCACCCCCACCTCATTTTGACCAAACTGCACCCAAACAAAACCTCCTGAAAAGGTAACATGATTAAAAGGCACCGCAGACCCTGGTTGCCGTTGTATCTGAGTGAACATCACAGGAAGCCAGAGGAAAACAGAAAGCCCAAGAGGAAATGCTCAGTTTAGCAGTGGTGGCCCCCTCAGACCACTGCAAGCCATCCGATTGGACTCTTAGAGTTCCACAGTCCTGTGCTTAACTAGATCTTTATCCTGTGTAAGTGGTACCACCCACGGCAAAAATGTGCTTGATGACACAGAGGCGCTCAGTGGTGGATTTTTCTAGCCTCAGTGTAAGAGTAACCCTGCAGATTTCAGTACCAGAGAGAAAGGATGGCTCTGACTGCTTCGAAGAGCTTCTAGAGCCCATTACCTGTCTCATAAGCTCTTTAATAACAACAGCTAATGTGTCTGAGTGACTCGTCATGGGCCAAGCATTGGACTCGGAGTGTGACATGTGTCGCCTCAGCTAATGCTGTCTATAACCCTAGGGTGGAATTATCACATATATGTTAGCAATGATGCCCAGAAGACGTACGGAGCTTGTCGAGGGTCACGAAGCCAGTGGTTGTTTGAGCCTGGGCTTAGGTCCAGGTCCGTCCTTCCCTAGAGACTCACTCTTTTCCTCAGGGGTAGGTTAACAGATAATGCCGTCAGGAAACTCATTCAGAGAAAGAGTTGCCTGGTAGAGAAGTTATTAGGGTGGTAGATATCTTTCCAGTTCAGTTGCCAGTTGGCCAAGTCATCAAGTGGAGAGCCAATACACTGGTCACCTACATGCGTATTTGGGGTGGCCTGCTTTCCACTGTGTGGTATTATGGTCCTGCGGTGTGTGTTAAGGAGTTAAAGTTTTCAGGTAAAAGCAACTTGCTTAGTGATAAAGGAAGAGTTAGTAATGCTTTGGATGGCAGATGGATGTGTGCCATTGGCGCCCTCTCTTGCTGGCCGGCTTCTCCTCGTCCAACACTCCTCTAGCCCACACGCTCCTCTTTGACTCTTTCTACACAGCTTGACCCCGTCATGATCTTCATCGGGGGCATTAAGGGGCTTCATAAACAGTCTTTCATCTCACCATCTGTGTTTAAAATGATTCCTTCTACCTCTCTTTTCAGTTTATGACGGCAAGGAGGCGTGGTAATAGCTTAAGACGACAGGTTTGGAATCAGACAGACCCAGGTTCCAATTCTAGTACAGGCACTTGCTGATACCTAGACACATGTTTTGGTCGAGTCACTTAATTTCTCTGAGCTTCCGTTTTCTCATCTGTAAAATGTGAGTAGTGACACAATGTTTTCAGGTTGTTGTGGGAATCACATGAGAGGATTCATGTGAAGACCAATTTCTGGCACAATGGAAGTGTTCAAATGTTAGTCAAAGTAATTATCAACAAGAACAATTCAAAACCACTCATTTCCAATCCTTCATACCTGCTCTTCCCGCAATTTGGAATTCTTTTTTTTTTTTCTTCACTAATCTCCGCGCTTCCTTAGGCTCCGATGTACCATTTAGCAAACGTAAGACCACGCACGTGTAGTTCTGTGCAGTTTCAGAACTTACATTGCTCTGCATTCTGGCTGCAAATTCTGTACTAACCACCACTTTCTTAATTTTTCTTTCTCTGATGCATTATTTAGCACCTGTATAAACCTATGCAGCTGTGCTCAACTATGTATAAATGTTTGCTTTTCTGCTTCTGTTACATTTGTTTATGTGATTCTGTGCATAGCCAGTTTCTTTACTAAATTATATACTCCCCAGGGCCAAGGACCACAAATTCTACTTTTGCAACAGGTCTGGGTATCCTTCCAAGAATAGATTTTTAGGAAGGCTGAAACTAAAACATCTAGTTCTGCTTAAATGAGATGTTAATGGCAAGTTTCCAAACATTGTGTTTTTATCTAGGGCATTATTTCTTAAAGAAACGTCAGCAATGTTCAGCATTCTATAGAAATGTTCAATCTGGGGGCCCTGAGTGGGTGACGTTTGACATTTAAAGAATTAAAAGAACAAGTCTATGATTTGAGAAATAAGTCAATATTAACAAAAAGAAAGAAAGGGTTTAGGGGCACCTGGGTGGTTCAGTCCATTAAGCATCTGCCTCTTGATTTCAGCTCACATCATGATCTTGGGGTCGTAAGATCGAGCCCTTGGAAGGCTCCGTGCTCAGCAGGGTGTCTGCCTGGGATTCTCTCTCTCCCTCTACCTCTGCCATGCCCCTCGCTTGTGCTCCCTCTCCCTCTCTCTGTAAAATAATAAATACATCTTTTTAAAAGAAAAAAAAGAAAGAGTTTAGTAATTTCGTAATTGTTACTTTCAAGAAAACTTCAGACTGTATTTCCTTTGATCAGTGAAGTGATTGATTCATTGAATGAAGAAAATGTCAAGTCATGCATAATGGTCCCAGTAATAATCGCTGCACTTTTCCAGTACTTACTAGGTGTTGGTACCTTGTTAGGAACTAGGTTTGTATTGTCTCAACTAGTCTTCCCAGCACTCCCAGGGGTAGGCATCATGTTCCTCCCCATGTCGCATACAAGGAAACTAACGTTTAACCCATTGTCCAGAATGCAGCCGAAAAGTGTTGGAGCCAGGCCACGGTGACCACTAAGCTGTACTGCCTCCTTCATGCGAGGGAGTTTTACAGATGAGCTAGAAAGAGAATTCCAACAGTCCTCTTTTCCTTCATCCACACCACCTCTTCCCAGCCCCCCACAAAGGGAAAGAAAATTCTGTTAGTATATTCATGATTACTTAGTGTAAATAAATAATGACAACTGCAGGGGTTTTGGATGGTTTACAAGAAAAACTTAAGAAAGAAAAAGAAAAACTCTCTCTCTGGTTGTTTGCCTTCAAATGCTCCTCTCTCCACTGGTCTGGCTCTCTCTTCACTGCCTGCTGGTGGAGTCCTCAAGAGAGCGTTGTCCTGTCAGAATGAAGCCATTAGGGAAAATGCCTCACTGCCTTTCAGAGGACAGACAGGAAATGTCTTTTGCTTTCTTTCTTTTATTCTTATCCTCTCCCCTTTCCTCGCTCAGCTCTGTTCTTTTGGAATCAGTAACGGCTAACTTCACCCAGGCGTTGGGTAACTTGAGCCCTCCCGGAGCACAGTCTGAGGACGCTGGCTCTGAGCACGCACACCACACGCAGCTGCTTGGGGCCCTGCTTTTTGGCAGCCGTACAGCTCTCATCTGCTCCTGCTGGATCTCAGGACCCAGCAGTTACAGGCCTGGCCTCTGGGCCTGCACGTAAAGCATGCTTTAATAATAAAAACATCGACTTGGTCTCTTCCAGCTTCAGACATTCTGTGAGTCTCTCAGCCTTGAGCCCTAGGGGATCCGAGAACTTCTCAGTGGAGTCAGGACGACGCTGTGGCTAGCTTGTGGAAGAATCCTTTCATTGTTCCTTTTACAACAGGGGTACCTAGAGAGTGGCGAGTCCCAGCAACACGCTATATTCTACCTAATGGTGGAAGGGAGGGGGGCAGGGGGAGCATTGGGCTCCTCAGACACCTGGGTTCTGACGGGTGCTCTTCTGCGTTCATGCTTGGTTGTTCTGTGCTCTGTTTCTGAAAAAAAATCTGTTTCCCAAATTATACAATTTTCAGGCCTCTTAAAACCTAGATCTGCCCCTGGTTGGGTGGCTTTTTGTGCAGTGGTTCAATCTGTATCATGTCTGACTAACAAAAGCAAACCTTTGAAGGTTAACTATGAAAAGATTAGTGCAAATAATATGAACAATTAACGTTTCTGGAGTCCTCACATGGATTGGGCACTGTTGTCAATATTTTTCTTATATTAACTTCTTCAATCCTCACAAAAAGCCTGAGCAGTAAGCTCTACTCTTAGCCCATTTTTAGGATGGAGATATTAAGTAGCTCAGTGCAGGGTTCCAGCTAGTAAGTAAGGAAGATTGTTCCCGAGCCTACGCAGAGCCTGCTGTCGGCCACGGTACTCTGCTGCTAGGGACGGAGTTCTTATTTACCGCCTGGTTCTTTTGATGTCTGTTCTTTGTCTTCTCTAAGTCAATGCATTTCTTTTTGCCTTAGTTTCCTCATCAGATTTTATCTCTCTCTTTTCCAGAGATGAGAATGGTTTTACACATTTGATATAGGGGATTGGAATTAAAGAATCTGCAAAATGTACTCCGACCAAAATCCAGAGAAAGCAAATGACTTGCCATTTGACAACAGAAGTGGGATGGGGACTTCAAGGCTCTGTTTCCCATTCCTCAATGTGAAGGCCCCTCTACAGAACATACTTACATCGTGATAAGAATAGAGTATAGTGTAGAAGTATTGTAAGTACAGAGTCGAATAGAATTTCTATCTGTATTCAAAGTTTGACTTAAATCAGTGTTCTTATCTTAATTTTAAAAATTAAAAAAAAACTTTTTATTTTACGTGTAAAGAATTGCATCTTTGTTCCCATCAAAAGAAATTCCAGGCTGTATTACAAAAGGGAGAAGTTAACGTCTGTGACTCACATTATCGTTACTTTTTAAAAAGAGCCATTCAATAAATAAACAGTTCATATTTCAGTTCAGTGTTGTTTATGTTTTCACTACATTCTTCTATAAAATCGAGCATAAATATGTAAGTTGAAGTTGTTTATTTAGAGGAGTCCAAAGCATTTACTCCCATGTGAGGAATGAATGTAGATTTTTCTTTTGAAGCTTAGATGTTTCTCACAGTATTATGTGGTTGGCTGGATTTTCGTCCATACTCAAGGTCATTGCGTATCTGAAACCCTCAGGAAACACATTGTATTATTGTTCTTGAACCACTTGAGCTCTACAGATTGATTGAGTTAAAAAACCACATAATTATAGGATAAAAAGCACAAAGTTGTGTTATTATGATTTTCTTCATGTAACACCAGAATTTTTAACTGTTGCTTTAAGTGTGTGTGACAACAACTCCCTCAAATTTTAAATAAATGACTTTCTCTATTATTTCTTCTTGCATTTTCTGTGTGTAACACACAAAGGCTCACAATATTCTCTGCCCTCACCTAACCCACACTAAGAATTTCCGCTCTTCACATTTTGCAGTAATTTCTCACTCATAATTCCTTGCTATGAAGGTAACTTAAATGTCAGGAGACCCAACTCACCCAGCCAGGCTTCTGAGACTTCTCACCTCCAACCCCTGGGCCTGTCAGTCTCCCAGGTCCTAAATAAGGAGGGAAAGAGAGGAAACAATGCCTCTCATCTACTCTAACTTCTCCTCAAGAGACCACATCGCAGTTCTGGTTTTTTTCACTTTCACATTCTTGGAAAGAGACTTGACGTGTGTTACCTCAATGTCCTTGCTTCTTTCAGTCCTTGGAAGCCTCTTCGTCTTCGTGACTACAGCACTGAGACGGTTGGCCACTCCATTTCCTAAACTCTTCCACTCTTTACTTTCTGGACACTACCCACATTTGATTCTCTTCTTAGCTCCTGGGCTACTTTTCCCCCTCTTTGTCTCTGTTATTGATTCCTCTTCCCCTGCCCAAATCCTAAATGGTATCTAAATTTCTAATTGTATTTGTTGTTCCTTTCTTCAGCCTTACAAATCACCCTGAGTGATTTCACCCACTCTCTTGGCATGAAATCTATCATTTTTTTCCTGCAAGTTCTGCAAGTTCAAGCCTCCTGCTTGATCCTCTTATCTGACAACCAGACACAAACACCCAGCTGACCTTGAACGGCTCCAGCTGGAAAAGCTGAAGCACCTTAAACTCAACATGTACAAAAAGAAAACTGTCATCTTCTCTGTGAGACCTGTTCTTTGCTTTGTATTCTATATGGACATGGGTAAACGTCATCACTGTTGGTGATCCATTCATCTTAAAATGTCAGAGTTCTTCACCTCCCCTTCTATCTTACTCCAATAGCCAATCATCCACCAAAATCTTGGCAAGTCTATCTTGAAATGCCTCTCAAATTCGTTTATTCTCCTCTCTTCCCATTGTTATTCTTTTAAATATGTCACAAATAATCTCTCAGTCTAGATAATTCTATCTGCCTAGCTGATATTTCTGATTGCAATATCTCTCTCCTTCCCTTCACCTCCACCGTATTCTCTTTATGCCACCAGGCTGGTCTTTCCAAATATGCATCTTAAGGATCTGTAGCAAAGGTGGGGAAAAAAAAATCATACAACCAGAATATAAGGAATAATCCCAATGTTAGTAAAAATAACACAAAGGCACATACACACACTACATCAAAATGTAAGTAGTGCTTATCTTGTTATTCTGAGTCATAGTATTGGAATGAGTTGTATTTTCTTCTTTTTGCTTGCTTATTTTCTGTACTGAGCGTGTGTAACTTAAGTCACAAGGCAAAAATATTATTTAAAAACAAACTGGTGGGGTAAAAAAGGAGTTGACTTAAGTAACTTTAGAAAACAATGTTTTTACTAGATACTGTAAAGCTAGAAACAAAAAGAACTATACATAAACACTGCGCTCTGGCTTGTGAATTCGTTTCCCACAGGGTTATGGGTTAGCAATTCTGTAACTCGACAAGCACACAAGGGCTAAATGCATATGTAAATAAATTGTAGATAATGGGAACCAGGTTTCCCACTGTCAGGGATAGAAGTTATAAATAAGCAAGCGGGGAAGGCTAGAAGAAGCTCTGTAGTCCGGGATTAGCATTGGAAACATCGGTTCCAACTCACATTTCACTTAATATTTAGACAGACAGATAGATACAGAAATAATTATAAAAATGTGTGTCTATATGGTTGGTATACATGTATATATTTCCCTGCTCTATCCTTAGAGAGGGCATAAAACCAGTAAAACTCCAGTAGCAACAACCATGCCCAGCACCTAGATCTTGGTTTCCAGATGTCATTTTCCAACAAAAGAACCAAGTCTCCTTGGAGAAATGCCTGATTTCAGTCCTGGGTCAGGGAAAATCCAAGGTGTGCCTGGGGCATTTGTGGTGCCAGAATGAAAGGAAATGCATTAAAAAAAAAAAAAGGATGAATCATGTCAAAAGGACGTAGGAGCCAACTTGAAAGAGCTTGAAATGGCCAGCGGTGGAACAATTTGAAAAAAAAAATTGTATTTGTATTATAACTTGGAAAAGAAAAGAAAACAAAAACCTGATTCCATTCGAATATAAATAACTGATTGAATAAATAAATAAGTAAATAAGGGAGAAGAGGCAAATCTTTCTTAAAGGATTCCAAATAATAGATATAGATGTTAATTCCCTCTCCCCTCTCCCGGGGTGATGGGGGTGGGGGGTGGGGGTGGAGTTTAATTCCTTCCATGTAGGCTAGACTTAACAACTCTCTTCTAATGAATTGTCATGACTTGCAAGCTTCTTGTGAAACTGGAACACTCTACAGTTATTTCAGGAACATGACAATTCATTAGAAGAGGGGAAAAATTGTCCCTGCATCGTGGAGAATCCTGGCAGACAGGACATAGCATTGGAGAAACCAAGGAAATACAGAGAGTGTTTTTAAAAAGAGAGAGTGGTCAATTTAGCCAAGTGCAACACACAGACCCAGGAAGGTATAGAAAAGGTCAGTTGCATCTTGGCCCTGAGGGACTCCTGGTGATGGTCGTGGGAGAAGTTAAGGAGCATCTTGACCTCACTAGTGATACACAATTTTGACATCATGCCCCCCCCCCAATGTAATGCAATGAATGGGGATGTCACCTCTGAAGAATTCTTCCCCAGATCATGAAAAAAACATTGGACAAATTGAAACTGAGGGACATTCCACAAAATCTCTGACTAGTACTGCTCAAAAGGGTCAAGGTCATAAAAAACAAAGACTAAGAAACTTTCACAGATGAGAGGAGACTAGGGAACAGGGTGATTAACCATGGTGTTGCGCACTGGGTTGGGTCTTGGGACAGAAGAAGGACACCAATGGGAAAAAAAAGGTGAATTTGGAATGAAGTCTGTAGTTTAATTAATGGTAATGTATCAAGGTTAATTTCCTAGTTTGATCGAATGTTCCATGGATACATAAACTGTTAAGATTAGGGGGAGCTGGGTGAAACGTATATGGGAACTCTCTATACTAACTTAGTAACTTTTGTATAACTCAAATATTAATCCAAACTAAAAACTAAAGAAAAAAAAAAAGAAAAGGAAAAGAAAAAACATGGCTTCCCATGGCTTGTGTAGTGCTTGTCTCGAAAAACTCATCTTGGAAGTTTTTCAAAATGACATGCCTGGGCTCCACCTGGAAGATTCTGATTCAATAGGACTGTCAGTAAGCCGGGGAAGCTCAGAACTGTAACGTGCCACAAGAGATTCTCATACGCGGCAGGTGTTGCAAAACCACTTGACTGTAGGACAAACAGAGCCAGCTGGTGACATGGCCCCTACACAGACTTTAAAACCTTTACTAGTAAACAATTGCTCAGAGACTATAGCGAGAATTGCTCTTTACAGTTACAGTTAAGAATAGACTAATTGATAAGACAGGCATGATTCTGAAAATAAGGAATACGATTGACAAATTGAACAACTTTTTACTCAAAGAAGTGCATAGAATCTGTGTATTTTATTTTTAAATATAGAATATTAAAGTGTGCCACTGAACAAACCTAAGCCCAAAAGCTTATTAAATATTTATGGACCCAGGAATTATTTCCACATCTTCATTTTGCATTCCATTTAAAGTGAAAAGTCACACGTATTTCCAGCAGGATTTTCATGTCTGTCCTGCATTCGCAAGCTTTTTGTGAAACGGAAACACTCTAAAGTGACTTCGATAAACAGAAACAACAACAACAACAACACCCCAAACCAACTTGGTAAGATGTAGGGGAAAGTTAAAAAAAAAAAAACTAATTAAAAAAAGTTTCAAAGAATATTAAATTCTGAGAAGCCATGGAAGTTTAATCTCAAGTGGATGTACGTGTCTCTGGGCGTGTATATGCGCACGGAGCCTCTTACTGAGGTCCACGAATGGCCAGGGAGCCACGAAGAAGTGTCAAGGGTTCCTTGGACTCTTTGAAATTGAAGGAAAAAAAATATATATATATGTACATTTTCCTGGGGATTCCCTTTTTTTTAAAAGATTTTATTTATTATTTATTTGTCAGAGAGAGAGAGAGAGAGAGGAGGAGCAGCAGGCAGAGGGAGAAGCAGGCTCCCTGCTGAGCAAGGAGCCCAAGGCAGGACTTGATCCCAGGACACTGGGATCATGACCTGAGCCGAAGGGAGATGCTTAACCACTTAGCTGACTGAGCTACACAGGAGTCCCTTCCTGGGGATTCTCAATGAGGACAGTGAGCCAAAAATAATAAAGAAACACTGACCGTGGGGGTAGTCTTTTGAGAAACAATAGCAGACTTTTATATTAACTAAATTGCACTTTTAAATCAAATAGCAAATAAATAAATAAATAAATAAATGCACTGTGATCCTATCTCATAACAAGAGCTATTGCTAATATAGATATTTATTTTTCCCAACAGGGAGTTGAGAAAAGTCTTAGAATGCAATTAACATTCCCCAAAAGCATGACCAAGATGGAAGCCTCGGTCTAAGGGATAGGTCGTTCATTTGTCAAATGTTTACAAAGCTTTACTATGTGCCAGGCACAGTTCTAGGGTTTTGGAATATGTGAGTTGACAAAACAAACACCTGTCTCTCACAGGATTTACTTTCAAATAGGGAAGTTAGACAGCAAAGAATAAACAAAATAAGTAAATCTCATAATATGTTAGAGGGTGATATAAATGCTATGGATAAAAGAAAAACATTGAGCAGGATAAGGGGGGGTTGAAACTGCTAACTGGGAATAGTTGTCCATTAAATAGAGTGAAAGGGGAGCTCTCATCAATGAGGTGAGATTTGAGCAATGTTTGAAGGAGGTGAGGGAATTAGCCAACTGGATCCTGGAGAAGAGCTTTCTGAGCAGAGGGGACTGTTAGAGCAAAGGCCATGTTTGGGGAGGTGCAAGGAGGCTCCGGGCAAGAATGGCATGAGCAGCCGGAGAGGATGGGAAGGACAGGGGAAGAGGCAGCGGGGGCTTTGTAGCCATGGTAAGGCCGTGGATTTTCTCTCTGTAGGAGATGGGAGTCAATACAGGTATTTTTCCCTCTTTTGTTTTGTTTTGTTTTTACAGATTTATAAGCATAAACCTTAATGTACATACCTTCATCAGAAGTTGACAAATCTGGGCTCCTGGTGGCTCAGTCGGTTAAGTGTCTGCCTTTGGCGCAGGTCATGATCTCCAGGTCCTGGCATCAGGCCCATATTGGGCTCCTTGCTCAGCAGGAAGTCTGCCTGTCCCTTTTCCCTTCCCCTCTCCCTGCTCATGCTCTCTCTCTCAAATAAATAAATAAATAAATAAATAAATAAATAAATAAATAAATAAATAAAATCTTAAAAAAAGCAAAAAAAAAAAGTTGACAGATTGAGTCAACACAAAATATGGAAGGCTAGAGGGCATTTGCTAAGCCAAATTAATGTGTTAACCAGCTCTGAAAGTAGTGAATGCATTTGCTTCTCAAACATACAGGAAACAGTTACCAACAATGTCCATGTATTAGACCACAGATAAAATCTTCATACACTCAAGAAAGAAGAAACCATACATAACACAGTACCTCACAACAGTGCAAAAAAAAAAAAAAATGTCAGGCATTAACAAGAATAGACTATTTTAAAATATATATATATATATATATATATATATATATGCATTTAGAATTTAAAAGCACTCTTTCAAACAACTCTCGATTTAACAAGGATATCAAACCCACTCACAAACTAGGGAAAAATTAATGACAAGAAAAACACGGCATATTGAAACCTATGTGACCTAGTCAATATGCTACCCAGATACAGTAAAAGGAACTCAAATCCTCTTATGATCGCTTATGTGGAAGCTATGGCATTGATTGGGAAGCAGTGGACCCTGAAAACCAGGCTAGGAGCACACAGGTGCATCTAATATAACTGAAGAAACTGAAGCTCTAAATTCTGCTCACTTTGCCAGTAGAAGGAGCTTTTCCTCTCGAATTGAGGAAGCGAGTCTCCCTTAGCCTGAAGAACCTGCAGTGTGGCCTTCCTTGAGGCAACTCTCTTGCAGGGGAACCCTGAGAACTGTAGGGCTTTACGCAGAGGAATAGCAGAGCTTATGTTTCAGATTAATGACTCTGGCTGTTGCGCGGCAGAAGACTCTCGATGGCAACAGTGGATGCCAGGAGACTGTTTAGGAGGCCATTATAGTAATTCAGATGAGAGAGAACAGGGACTGGGCCATTCTGGAAGCAGTGCAGGTAGAGAGGAGTGGTCAGAGTCTTGATATATTCTGAAGATAAAGCCAGCAGGATCTTCTGAGTGGCTGTGTAGGGGATGAGAGGGAAAGAAAAGCCAAGGGTGACTCCATGGTTTTTGGCCTCAGCAAACAGAAGGATGGAGTTGCCCTCAAAGATGGAGAAGACTGCAGGTGGAGACGGTTTGAGGAGAAAGTGAGGAGTTTGGTTTGGGGTCTGTTAAATTTGAGAGGTTAGACATCCTAGTGAAGATATGGAAGAAGCAGTTGGTTATAGGAGTCTAGAAGCTGGGAGAGAGGTGTGCACTGGAGGCCTACATTTGAGAACAACTTGGTGAGGTCACTAAGGGAGTGAGGACAGATGGGGAAGAGAAGAGGCCAAGGACTGAGCCTGGGGCTCTCCAACACTAAGTCTTCAGGAAGAAGCAGGAGAACTGATCAAGGAGACTGGGAAGGAGTGACCAGGGGGGAAGAAGGAAAACTGGGAGTGTAGCATCCTGGAAACCAGTATAAAGAAACTGCTAAGGAGGAGTGAGTGACCTACCTTGTCACATGCTGAATTGACAGACAAGTAGGATGATCAATGAGAACTGACTGTTGGATTTACTAACATGGAAATGACTGATGACACTGTCAAGAACAGTCACAGTGGAGGGGTGAGGGCAAAAACCTGACTGAGTGCATTCCAGGCAGAATGGAGGAAAGAAACTAGAGATAAGGCAAGCAATTTGCTGCCAGGGGGAGCCAAAAAAGGGAGCTGATAGGGAAAGTGGGGTCAAAATAAGTGCTTTTGTTTCTTTTTAAGGTGGGAGAAATAATATCGTGTTTGAATCCTGATAGAAACGATCCAACAGACAGTGAAAAATGAATGGTGTAGGGCACAAGGGGAGACTTGGCAGACTGACACTTTGGTTAGGCAAGAGGGATGGGATCTAGTAGACACGGAGAAGGGCTGACACTTAGAATGGAAATTTCATCTCTGGAAGAGGTGGGGATGCAGAGAATGTGGGTAGATATTTTGGTAGAAGCCTGTGGAAATTTTCTTCTAATTGCTTCTATTTTCTCAGTGAAGTGAGAATTAAGGTCAGGAGCCTAGAGCAAGGGCAGTCCAAAAATTTTATGAAGATATAAACACAGCAAAGAGACTCCTTACTTTTGAGCTCCTTCTATTAAGCGGTGTTTATTTGCCAGAGTCTCACTTGAACGGAATCCACAGAGGCAAAGGTTCAGATTGATAAGTGCCGTGATAATGTGTGCAAAGAACAGCTGCCGTGGACGGCTCATGTCTAGCTGTTTGATGTAGAACTCAAAGTGACAGTCTTCCAGAACTCGTGTACGTGGATGAAAATTGCAGGGCTTCGATCCCTGGAGAATGTTCTAAAGGAGGGTAACCCATGGCAACTGCTCCAGCTGCTCTCAGATGACTCACCTGAGAACTTTCAAGTGGAATCCCGTGGAAATAGTGCAGACAGATTCATCTTGACCCCAGAGGTCTGGTTCCACACAAGGATTAAAGTGTTTTTCCTCTTCTGCACCCTGTGAGTTTCCTGAAGCCAGCTATTCATGCTTAGCCCCGTGTCTCTTCCCATTTATCAGTCAGGTCCATTTAGGTATGCAAAGCCACCCAGATTTCACTGTCTTTAAAATCTGGTGGTTTCTCCCTGGCTTCTGTCTCCGCTGTGGGGCTCACCTTGGCTGGATGAGCGGCCTTTAAGCAGGGGGCTTCCTGAGACAGCCGCGGCGCTTTTAAACAGAGAAATACATCAGGAAATCGACTTCAGTCATTTAATGGTTCAGTCGTCTATTTAGAACTTTGGAATTTACGAGTCCCCTCACTTATAAAGGCATTCTAAGAAAAGAGGGGAATATTAAGAAATCATTTTTAAAAAAGAAGAAGAAAAAAAACGGTAGCTCTGCAATTTTTATTGCTGTCTTGGATAGTTCACCGACAGAGAAAATGAATTTATCTTGTTAGTACATTTTGTGTGTGTGTGTGTGCGTGTGTGCATGCGCCCCCGTGATTGTGTTTGAAAAATCTGGGCAAATCCCATGACCTTTACCCGCCCTCATATAATGGGCAATTCTACACTATCTTAAGTCACCAATACAGGGTCTCAACTCTCTAACCGGTCAAAGGGGTATGAATCAACAATTCCCACCACCATTCAAGGTTAAGTCTCTTCACCCCCGCCCCCACTGGGGACCTATTGTTGAAGGTCAGGCTTCTGCTCCGCCCTCCTCCCCAGGCTGGCTGATCCTCCCTGCGGGGTGGAGGAAGTAGCGGGGCCCCTGTACAGGAGAGCTCTGGCTCCCAACAGCCGATTGTGATAGGTGAGGAAAATTCTGAGCCAGTTGTTAAACTGTTGGCAGCTTGAAATCGGTCATGGTGGGAGTCTTACACCCCAGAAACTGGCGAATGCTATAAATCAGGCTCCTAGCCCCTCTAGGGAGCTGTTTTCCTAACAGGGAAACCGGGTTAGGGAGTGGGGAATTCACCCTGGGCCTCCGTGGCTTTGAGCTCTGTACACTTGTCAGATGGCTTCCCTCTGCTCCTGTGATCCGTGGTTCCTCGGAGACCCCGTCATCGTCGGGGGCCTCTATGGGACAGCCAGTGCACGCGGTACTTCGGCAGGCCGCTCCCAGTCCTCAGCCGGCTTCTGGTTTTAGGTGATCACCCCCCGCAGACTCCTGCCGTTGGGAGCCCCTTTGCACTCCGGGCAGGATCCTGATATTATATTAGTTTTCTATTGCTGCATTAAAAATCACCAGAAACTTGGTGACTTAAAACAAAACACATTTATTAGCTCGGTTTCCATAGGTCAGGAGTCCGGGTCCTCCGCTCAGGTCTCATAAGGCTGCAGGTAAAGGGTCAGATGGGCTGCATTCCTTCCTGGAGCTCGGGGTCCTCTTTCAAGCTCATGTGATTGTTGGCAGAGTTCAGTCCCCTAGTGGGTGTAAGACTGAAGTCCCTGGTTCCTTGCTGGCTATCAGCTATTAGCACCTAGAGGCTCCTTGCAGTTTTTTTTCTATGTTCTTCTCACAGGCCCTTTGACTCTCCACCCAGTTTGCAGAGTCTTACCTGATGTGACGTAACAATGGGAGTGACTATCTCATCATCTTTGCCTAATCTAGGGAGAGACATTCCAATGCTTTTCCACACTGAGTAACATCATCAAGGGAATGACATCCAATCACCTTTGCCATATTCTGTCAGTGAGAAGCAAATCACAGCTTCGGCCCACATTCCCTGCGAGGTGGTTGGAGAGGATTGGGACTCATTGCAGGTGACCATCACTATGTCTGCCATGCCGCTGTGGGTTCTCCAACTGGCCCCTGAGTTCCATGGACTTTTGACCCGCTGTCAGAGGGAAGCACAGTTTCCTCTCAACACAGACCAGCTTCTTCTCTCTATCTTGCCACTGAAACAGGCTGCTGGCTTCTCCTTCCTTCAGGATTTCCCGGACAGGAGTTACAGACATTTCTACGGTGTTCCACTGGAGAGATGATGCGCGAACCCCTCTGATGGTCACTCTGAAGCCCATTGTCTTTGGACTTGAAGTAATTTAAAGCCAGACACAGACATCATAACAATGCCCATTCGTTGGGTTATATACGGTTACACTTTCCGCTAAATGTCAGTTCTCCTGGAGCCAGTAAGCACATATTTGAAAACAAAACACTTGAGGGAATGATACTACATTAATCTCCCACGGGAGCTTGATGTTTCAGTAGACCAAAGGGGAACATACATTTTGTTGTTTTTCTTCATTCTTTTTTTATTTCTGAAATAAACTGGGCAGATTGCAGGCTGCTGGTCATCACTAAGTGCCCCAAACCATCGGAAGCTCTTCATCTTTTCTCAGTGGCATTAGCAGAAGACTGATGTCCTACATGTGGCATTAGTTTGAACGTAGTGCCATCTTTCACGTAGAGGCATGCTCTTTATTTCGTGGCTTTACACTCCCAGGCTAGCTCTAAAGGAAGAAATTAGTCTCTCTCTCTCTTCCCCCCATTTCCTCTCTCTCCTCCCTTCCTCTCACTTCTATTTCTTCTCCATTGCTGACTGTCTTCTCTCTTCTATTTCCTGCATTATTTTTATGTTTTCTAATAAGATCATTGATTGCTTGGTTCTTTGTATTAAACAAGACTGAGATACTTCTACAAAGAAAGTTAAATTTCTACTATTCCAGGTCATAAGAAAGAGCTTCTAGGTATAGCAACTTCTACTGTTTCTGCTTCATGTTGTCCATGTTATAAATCCGCAGGTTATCCCTTGGCCAATGATGTTGTGTCTGGATAGCTCCACCCCTCTGCTGAGACTTTTCTTGGTGCCCTAATGTCCTTTTACCAGGGGTCCTGGCTCTTTAGTTCCCCTGGGCAGGCACTTAAACACTCAGGTTGCCTTTGGACATTTATTTATTTTTATTCAACCATTAAATATTTACTGATCATCTCTTGTCAAGGGGAAGAAGATACACATATAAATGGGGAAATGCATCATCTAACTCCAGTGAGATACTCAACAATGACACTTTAACAGAAATTCTTGAACATTTCTCTAGAGCTCCTACCCCACAAAATGAAACATCTGGAGAATGGCATGTTAATTCCACTCCAAAAAGCCATTAGTGAAACCTATAAATTTAGGGACTAGAATTAACTTTATCTTCCCTGCCTCCCTTCCTTTCTTGTTCCCTTCTTCCCTTCCTTCCTTCCTTCCTTCCTTCCTTCCTTCCTTCCTTCCTTCCTCCCCCCCATCTTTCCCCCCTTTCTTCATTCCCTCCTTCCTTCCCCCCTTTCTTCCTTCTTACCTCCTTCCCTCCTTTCCTTTCTTTTAAAAAAATCTGGACTGGGATCTCAACTGACAGCTCAGTTAAGTGAGGCAAGTAACTATTGCCAACTCAAAATGAATTATATCAATAAGGAAAAGCAGTCATCATAACAGGAAAGCACGAAAGGTCTGGGACCTGGGCAGCATGGATCAGAGCAATAACAGGAATGGACAAGGAGTCAAGAATTTCTCTTGAATATCTCTGTACAGAATATCTCTACATTGTGCCTTTAGAAAAAATGGAAAGAAAATAATCTGGCTCACAGAGAACTTTTGTTGAGTAATGAAGAATAACCCCTGCAGCAGTGCTCGGTACAGGTGCTCAGTGTTTGATTTGAATTGCCTCTGAGATGCCTTCATCTGACCGAACAGTATTTATGGATCTCTTGAGCCAGCCCTGCATCAGCTTTCTCAGAGTAGTGTCTCCATACGGGCAAACCTTCTAATCCCCAGTAAAATAAAAGATTACATAAATATTCAGTAACTTGAAGATTTAAGTAAATGTTCAGTGTCCTACCTCTAAACATGTCTGAGGGTGATCTTGGTTTACTCCTTGGAGAAGAACCAAATGCTTTAGCTAATCGTGGAATATTCTCTCTCTCTGCTTGTATAGACCTGGCATAACTTAAAAATAAATGTTTAATGAAGATGATCTCCAGCTTAACCTTTCTGAAGGCACAGGAAGCTGGCGTAAGTATAGCTGTCTGTGGCTACAGGTTGTAATGTCTTGATGTGGGTGGAACAGTGTTCCCAAGGCAAGTTCTTCCTCATTTACTAGCTGGTTGTGTTAACACCCTTTGGTATTTACCCCAGTCTTCAACAAGTCGAAATCTGTGGGGTAATATATACAGTGGATAATTTTTCTCTTAAACCAACATACCACACTGAGGTGCTTGTAACTGATGAGTGAGCTGGGCTCAGCATTCAGCAGTATGATTAATCACATCAATTTGTAAAAAGCACATAAAGGTAGTCACTGGGATAGACTGATGACCATGCTTACAGAATGTGCCTGTTCCCTCCTATTTTCCTGGAGTCATCTAGCTCAAAAGCTTTTGGGTTTTGGATAGGTAAGTAGCATTTATCAAGATCCAGTGGAAGAAGTATGATGTTAGTATTTAAATCTCATCTCTTCTTTAATATTGGGCAAACCTCGTCCCTTCTCTGAGAATTAATTTCTTTATCTGTGACAGTGTAACATTAGGGGCTGAGTGGGATTTTTCATGTTGTCCCAGAGTCATCAAAGACTCAAAGCTGAGAATGTACCCCAAATTCTAAGCCCTGAGAACTATAGCTACTGGGACCTGCTGTCTCCTTGCGGGGCTTACTGAGAAATATTCCAGCAGACCTGGTGTTACTACTCCATTATCTCTTACCCCTGCTGATATAAAACAAAACAAAATAAAACACAAAAAACTGAGCAGAGGAGCCTTTTTGGGGGAGCAAAGTGTTCATTTTCTCTTTATCTCCTCTGTTGAAGGAAAGAGAGGGAGGGCCAAGGGAATCATTCATAAACTTGGGGGTGGCTAGAAAAGGGCAGACCGGCATTTCATTCCCAGGCTGAAAGTCTGCTTATATAGCAGAGCTGATGAACTGCCTCTGAGCTGCCAGATGCGTATGAACAGGTGTTTACAGATGGGATGTATGTGCACTTGCCTGTTGGGGAGAGGACTGTCGGGTGGGGAGGTCACTAAGATTTCTCATTGCTTCCCCCAGTTGACACGTGCCCCTTTTCAAGATACACTGAGATGGTTTCCACATGTCCATGTTGCAAGCCTGGAAACTGGCCGAGAAAGTTGGATGTGTGTGTTGGAGAAGGGTGGGGGGAGTTTGGTCTAGCATAGCTGGGGGCAGTTATTGGAAGAAAATAAAATGACTTCATATTTATAGTCTAATGAGTTTAGACTTTTCAATACCCCCATTTGCCTTCTTGTCCACAGTTCATCCTGCCATTCTTGAAACACAGTCTCTCTCACAATCCAGTACTGGTTTTAACATATGAAATATGGGAAGCCACCTCCCCCTCCTACCTCAATTATATAAATCCTTGAGATTTGCATCAAATCCTGCCTCTTCGCAGAAGTCTTCCTTAACAACCCTGGGCTCATTTTTTCACCTTACCTCTTCCCCATTGCTCTCCACAATTCCGGCATTTTTCTGGGATCCACCCTTTGCTTTACATTCTTTTCGTTCCAACCGACCACACCCTACTTCAGGGCCTCATCTGGTCTCACCTCCTAAGTGTTGCCACATACTGCCCACGGACAACTGGCTGAGCCCAGGCTGTACTTGGCAAGCCATGTGGTCTGAAACGGGACAACAGCAGCCCAGGGGAGAATGTGTTTCTAAATTGCACAAGGACTCGCTCAGCTCACCAGGTGTGCATCTGTGAGGTCAGGATGCTCAGAGGGCTCTTGTTCTAAGCTGTATAAAGGCGACCCTGCTATTTTTTTTTTAAAAGATTTTATTTATTTATTTGACAGAGAGAGAGACAACCAGAGAGAGAGGGAACACAGGCAGGGGGAGTGGGAGAGGAAGAAGCAGCCTCCCAGTGGAGGAGCCTGATGTGGGGCACAATCCCATAACGCCGGGATCACCCTGAGCCGAAGGCAGACACTTAACGATGGAGCCACCCAGGCGCCCCGACCCTGCTATTTTTAATCATCCCTTGCCCCCACCCTGGTTTCTCTTAATTTCAGATTATTTTGTACAGGGCTAACAATTTTTTCTTTTACCTTAAGGAATTTCTTTTTGCACATAAAAGCCACCCTCAAGGGCACCACCAACATCATACATATTGGGTATTGTAGAAGGGCTGAGATTCAGCCTGGCCAGGTAGTGAAATAAAATCTTCCTAGCACTTGATCCTCAAACTTTAAATGCGTACACAAGTCACTAGCAGATCTCATTAAAATGCAGATTCCGATTTGGAAATTCTGCGTGGAAGGTGCGATTCTGCATTTCTAACAAGTGGTTAAGTGATGTTAATGATGCCAGCCCAGGACCCGCTGGAGCGAGCCAATCTCACTGAGTTCTCACTAAGGTCCTATGAGATGGGTTTTATTCTTAATCCTACTTTATGAATGAAGATATTGATAGGCAAACTGATTAAACAATTTGTTTGAGCTTGTATATCTTATAAATAAAGGAACAGGGACTCAAATTCAGGTCTGATTCAAGACCTCTTTTAAATCATGGTGTATTCTCTCTAGGAGGGTTGGAGAACAGAATCAACTTCAGGAGGAATTGTTTTCGGGAAGTAAGACAGGCAAACTTGGTAATGGATTGGCCTTGAACTTCTCAGCTGAGCTGGTCACATGCTAGTGGAGTTGGAGCATGGGGCAGTGGGAAAGAGAGGCTTCAGGACAGTTTGGAGGGTTTAGGGCGGCTGCAATGGGCCATGTGTCTGGGAATCAGCAGGAGGGGAGGCTTAGGTGAAGTTGGGTGGGTTGAATTTGCCCAAATACCAAATCAGTCGTTCCCAAACTGCATATTAGAATCACCTATGCATGTTTTAAAACTTTCAAAACTGAGGGCATATCTCAGACCAGTTAAGTCATAGTCTCTGGGGCTGGGACACAAACATCAATATTTTCTGAAGCTACCCAGATAATTCCAAAGTGCAGAGAATTTGGGGAACCACTGCTGTTGAGTATTTGCTTCTCATGTTAAAAAGGCAAAGTCTTTCATTATATATAAAGAGTCCAAAGAGCATTAAATAATGGTTTTGGGTTTTGGCATAGTTCAGGGTTTGGCAAACTTTTTCTGCATAGAGCCAGATAGTAAATAAAATATTTTAGGCTTTGTAGGCCAAGAGGCAACATTGAGGATATTATGCAAGTACTTATGTAACAAGAGAGAAAACAAATTTGTACAAATTTTCTATTAATGAAATTCAAAACTTTATGGATGCTAAACATGGAATTTCATATAATTTCTATGTGTTTTGAAATATATTTCTTTTGATTTTTCCCAACTATTAAAAAATTTAAAAATTATTCTTAGCTTGTGGGCTCTATAGACACAGGCAGCAGACTGGACTGGGCCCTTGAGTTGAAGGGTTGAAATTAGCTGACTCATGGTGTAGTTAATGAGGTACCTTGATGAATCCAAGGAAGCCATCAGACATATGTGTTTAAATAAAAATGTCAGTATTCAAATGAGTGCCATACCTGACTAGCAGTAAAACTGGCCTTTGAAAAATCATTATCCTTTCTAAGGGCAATGTGCAAATCGAATGACAACCTTTTTAAGACAAAGTCTATCCCTGTTTTTCATAATAAATTAAAAATAGCTGGTTGGAAAAAATGAATAAACTATAGTCCACTACATAGAGGAGTATGCTTTGTAAATGACTCAAAATGCTTTACTTTTAAAATATCTTGAAAAAAATATAAATAGGATTTTAATTTGATTTAAAAACAGCTTGGTGTTTAACCAACCAGGTGTCAGTTTGCTCCAGGCCCCCGCTGCAGAGCCCTCTTGTGTTTCAATTTTGTGCATTTGGATGCAGGGATTATAGGCCAAAAATGGTCATTTTATGGAGATGCTGTCTGTGTCATCAGGGTAGATAGTCTGAAATATTTTAGAGGGGTTAGAGAAATCACTCTACTGTCTTCTTTTTCTTTTCTTTTTTTTCCTTTCCTTTTCTTTTTTCTTTGTATACCCCCAAGTGAATTTCAGGATTACGTAACTCCTCTCAAGTCACACATCTGGTAATGATCAGGGAGAAACTTGAACCCACATCATTTGACTCTGACTGCAGATTTTTGTACTTCGTCCATCACGCCGCTCACACTGCACAATATTCTGCAAAAAGAAAAGCCCAGCTCTGCAGACCCCATGTGTGAAAAGGTGACGTGCAACTCGTCTGCTCACTCCAGGCCCCAGAATTTGCACTGTGCCTGGGGGACTAAGTGTCTCCAACAGAGCTCACACTCGCTCTCTCTCTTTTCACGACCCAACCCACCCATCCTGATTTATTTACTTATTTATTCAGTCAGATATCTCTTTTTAATATTGGCTACTATTTCCATTAACTCAGATTTTTAAAACAATATGACGACTTATGAATAATTATATTTACACATCAGAAGGTACGATGTCCGTTTTCCCAGTTAAATGTAAATACATATGAATAAACTTAAATGCAGTATAAAAACACTCAGATATAGATATGGCCATAGTGTGCTTCTGATGTTCATTATCAAATCCTCGTCGTGTCTCCCTCCACGTTTTCTGTGCTACTCGTGGGTTATTTCCCATGAGTTGCTACCAGCTGTCCTTCAGGGACAGCAGTGTGGCTCAAAATGGTCATTTCGTTGCTGCACGAAGGTTTTGTTTTACTAATGCCATCTCCACTTCAACAGAAGCTATGTTTAAACTGGCTGCTTATTTCTTACTCCCTTGTTAGAGATTTTTGTCTTGAAAACTAGCCCGAGGAGTTAAGTCACAATGCAGGAAAATGATTTTAAACAAAAAGATATTACACTTACGTAAAATGAGCATTTAGAATGTGCTTAAATATCCAACTGCATTTGGTTAAGTACCTTTTAGGACATATATTACTGAATAGTATGTAGTTATTAAGAGTTAAATTTATAACAGAATATGAAATGTTTTATTAAAATGTTATTTAAGCAAGATGAAAATGATAAATTCTATACATAATATGATAATCAATCTGACTACATATTAACATGGACACAAAATTATACACAAAAGAGATTGAAAAAAATAAAACATTAACTAAGGATATATCTGGCGGGTAAGCTTACTGATTTTTTTCTTCTTTCTGTTTTTACTTATTTCCCATATTGAGCATATATTACCATTCTAGAAATCTATACTCATTTAAAAGAAATGCTATTGGCTGATTCAGTAACATAATTACTAAGTATTTTATTATTCTGGGTTGTAACTTGCTGTAACTCTACTACTTTGAGGCGTTTTATAACCAGACCACCCTGAATTATTGCATTAATAACTTCAGATAGTTTCTCACTAGCAAAAGATATAGTTAAAAAAAAATAGAGAAAGGAATCTTAGGACATGAAGTTCTAAAAACTATGTACTTTTTAAAATTTATTTTATTTTATTTATTCACTCATTTATTTATTTATTTTTAAAGATTTTATTTATTTATTTGACAGAGAGACAGCCAGAGAGAGAGGGAACACAAGCAGGGGGAGTGGGAGAGGAAGAAGCAGGTTCCCTGCGGAGGACCCCGATGTGGGGTTCAATCCCAGGACTCCAGGATCACTCCCTGAGCCAAAGGCAGACGCTTAACGACTGAGCCACCCAGGAGCCCCATATTTTATTTTATTTATTTAGTTGTGGCCCCCCCCCCCGAAAATGTTCAATGCTAGTAGAAGTTACCACAAAATAAAAAGCGCCTCCCCTTGGAGTTTCTCTGCCTTGAGAATTTGCCAGGCGTTGAAGGGAGCCCTCTGCTGTTAGTTATGTTTATTACAGTAAACTTTGATTTATGCTGTTTTGTGCCCTTCCTTGAACCTACTCAGGTTTTTAATGTTTCTGTTATGATTGTACATTTCACATAACAAAGAAAACATAAATTCCACGATGCCAGCTGGCACAGTTAATAATCCGTCAGTTCTGCCCTTTTTGAACTATACCACAGCATGGGAACATCTGGCGGTTTCCAATTTCCATGTTAGAGTGGGGTTTTGACCTCTATTTCACTTTCAAATGGGTCTCTTCGGCAGAATAACTCTGCTTTCTCCATTAACTTCACCGTTCACACCCTTTACAGTGCATCGGAGGCTTTCAGCCCCTTGCTTCAGGAGGTAATTGTGCGCTCGGCAGAGGAAAGCGCCACTCTGCCCTGCTCCTTTAATCGCCTTTGTTAGCTTCTCCTGTCCATTAACCGTGAACGCTCGGCGAATCGTACTCCTTGGGCCCTTAATTTTTAAAAATATCTACCTCTGTTGCAGCTGAGGGCTCCTGCATTTTCACAAGTCTAGTTATCATGTCTAAACCAATAGCCCCTTCAGCTGTGTTATCTCCAGGGCCCTGGCTGAGGAGCAGGCAACAAGGGTTTTCTGGGCGCCTGCTACGCGAGCACGGTGGGTTGTGTGTGTGCGTGTGTATACACACATAAAATATAGATAAGAAGGTACAAAAAAATATCCCTTTGCCTATCTTCCTTCGCTGGCGTCGGATAATCTCTACTCCCTGGGACCGAATTCTTGGGAAGAAGTTTCTGCAGCACCTGTGATTCTGAGTTTACCCCTGTGCTTTTCTGTCCCCAGGACCCTCAGAAAGACATCGCTTCCCATCTGGATGGTGGTTTTAGCATTTTAACTCTTTTTTCCAGCCTCTCGCCCTGCACTGTTTCCTCTCATCTGTTCTGCATGTTCTCAACACGTGAGTTTTCCTAAGGAACACATCTTTAATCATTTCCCTCCCCTCTGAAAATCTCTGCCATGCTTCTCTGTTGCTGAAACGTTCAGTTTGTGATAGTCTAGGCCCTTTAAATTTTGACTTTACCTCTCCAGCCTAATATCCTGCTCCTACCAAGGTTATTCCACAGGCCTGCCTCTTCCCTGCCTCCCCCCTTCCCTTCTTCAGGCCTTCCGTTTCTACCCTAATGCTTTCTTTTTCCGTTCCTGGTGCAATGTTTTCTTTCAATCTACTTGCCAAAATCCAACACTCATTTGAAATACTCATATTTCCATCAAATCTTCCTAATAATCAGGCAAAGCAGATATAATCCTTTCTGAACTACCTGTTGGACATTTATTATTAGTTCCACACATTATAACATTTTATGGTATTTCTTTTGATGCTAGTGTATATTCTCTCGGGCGCTCTTAATTGTTCCTTTTCTATCTTGTTTCACTCACAAGACTATATATATATATATATATATATATATATGTTTATGAGCAGAAGAATATAGTCTGGTATTTCGCAGTGGGGTACCATGCTGGGCTTCATCCATTGCTTAACCTCTGTGGAATTCATTTTCTTCTGTAAAACAGAGATGGTGATACTTCTCTACCTATCCCTTTTTGACACCTGAAGCTAAAATGAAATAATGTGGGGAAATGTTTCAAAGCTTTCAAACTCCTGTGTTACCACTATCATGATGATTCATAACCTCCCTTCCCCCCACCCCTTGAAATATCACCTAATATAGGGTCATGGAAGTTCTTTTCTTGGATAGAGTTAATTACCAAAGAGTGTCACAGCCATCATGAGGAAAGGACACCATGTCTCTGAAGGCATATCAGATCCTCCGGAATAAAAGACGGAGGTCAGTATCTTTAGCTCAGCCCTTCATTTTTCCCAGCCATCGATGACGACGTTGATAGTGTCTGTTTGCATTCATATCAAGGCTCTTGAGATGTCAGTATGCACTTACCTTTTATACTCTAGCAACCTGGGGTCAAAACTCGTAAGTATACAGAAATTGCTTTCTAAAAGTGACCAAAGACATCCTAAGTATTTGATTGAATAGCTACTCATCATCCTTATCTCCTGGGCCTCTCTGTCACATTAGATGCCATTCAACTTGTGAAATAAGGTTTGAAGAAACGGAGATGTTTCAATGCCAGAGATCACAAAGGAGAAGAGATTGGACTACATTATAACGGACGACATGTCTCCATCAATTATTTATTTATTTATGAAAGATTTTTTTTTTTTTTTTGAGAGAGAGAGGGGGAGAAAGTACATGAGCAGGGGGAGGGGCAGGAAGAGTGAAAGGAAGAGAATCTCAAGCAGACTCCCCGCTGAGCGAAGCCTGTCTCCGGGCTCCATCTCATGACCCTGAGATCATGACCTGAGCTCAAATCAAGTTGGATGCTTAACTAACTGAGCCACTCAGGCGTCCCTACATCAATAATTTAAAAAACAAAACGAAAAGGCAAACAAAAACTTGAAAAATATTTGCTTTGTATTTGACAATCCTATTAACATCCTCATATTAAAACTTCTAAATAACATGGGAAAAGATAAACACTCTATTGGGAAAATGGGCAAATATTACAAACATACACATCACCAAAGAGAAAATATAAATATTACACGTAGAATGTTCAACTTTACTAATAAAGTCAGTGGCTAGTTTTCGGTCTCATTTTTTTTTCCTTTCAAAATGTTGCAGAAGTATGTTAAACTTCTTTTGAACAGATTCTGTAAAAAATTCTGATCAACCTGCTCGGAGTCCTTCATGTGGAGACCAAAATCGTGGGCCTCATCTGCACCGTACTTACTTGAGAGTATCCGCTGGGCGTAAGTTTTCCTTTTTCCCAGAATACAATGGCGCATGTGCATCCTAACACCAATCTTGAGAATAGTACTAGCTTGTAAAGTCATGTTTATATCAAGTTATGTTTAATAAAGTGTATCTGCCATTTCTCATCCAATGAGGAATAAAATCTGAGAATGACAGATAAAATCATGTCAGGTCTTGTTGAAAGAATGAGTGATAGGTTATTTAAGAAGGCAAAGAACAAAAAAAGAAATTTCATTTCCATCTAAACACTGCTTTGTGTCGATACTGTAGGTTTGTATTCTTGGCTCAAGGTTATAGATCTTCCCAATGATACATTAGCTGCCGAACATTAAGTCTCATGCCATGTTGCCAAGAGCTTTCTTATTGCCTTGAATATTCTTTCTTTCCCCCTACTCTATTAAAATATGCCCTTTGGGACATGGGTCTGGCAAAGTATTCCTTTTTTTAGAGCTACTCATTTCAAATGGAACTGACATTACAAAGATCCTACAAATGTACTTTTCTGCTCTCATAAATTAGGTACCATTTTACAGAAGAGAAATAGAATCCATGTGTCATATAAAATAAATAATTTAAATTTCAAGCTATTGAGATGCCTACTCTCAGTTGAACTCATTTGTCTGGCTCCGCAGTCCATGTTTTTCTACCTTACTTCATTTTTTGATGTTTTTTTTCCGACTCTGTAACGTTTGTACTGTGTTCATGTTAAAATTTACATGAAGCTTATCATGTGCCCTCAGTGGTCATTGATATGTGTTCTGAGGTGCTTTGGAACTCTGTAGATTGTGGGAACCTTTCCTGATGGTTTCTACTGATCCTATAAAATGATTTACCTACTGCATCTGGAAGCATCTGGAAGTTCTTATCAATCATGAAAATATCGAAGAACTCCCATTCTAAAATGAAGAATAAAACAGGGCATCTGTAAGACCTCATAGAGCAGTGCGATTTTAGGCTAGTGATGGTCACAGCAAGATGACTGTTCTGGAATGTATTTTTATGTTCTGAGCTCTCAGGGGGTTTTATGGCAGTCTTGGAAAGAACTCTTGTTAAGGAATATTCCTGGATAGTCATCCATGCAAACCATATTGAATGCTTCAGCTTGACCCTCTTCTTGGGAATGATCTTTAGTATAGAAATTCTAGGAACATTTGCTTTAATAACATTTGAACATCATGGGTTGCCTAGTCAGGATCAAGTGGAATACAAGGAAAATTGGCTTTCTTCTTTTTTCAGAGCTCACAGTTATGGCAGGGCATATACCTCTGCTGGGTTCAAGGTTTGTCTTTGCTACTTGATAGCTAAGTGACCTTAACAAGCCAGGTGGCATCTTTGAGCCTCCATTCTCTTACCTTAATAATAATCATATTCATAGCACTGGGTTGCACAAGATATTCAAAATAATAAACATGAAAGCATTTTGTAAACTTTAAAAGTAGCATACACAAAGATAAATAATTTAAAAGTGAGCAAATGATCTGAATAGACATTTCTTTAAAGAATACATACAAATGGCCAATAACCACATGAAAAGATGCTCAACATCATGAGTCATCAAAACCACCATGAAATAGCAGTTTATACCCTTGAGGATAGCTATTATGAAAACGATCAGATGAGAATGAGTGTTGTTGGGGATGTGGAGAAATAGAGACCCTCATGCATTGCTGGTGGGAATGTAACGTGGTCCAGATTCTTGGTAAAACAGCCTGGAAGTTTCTTTGAAGCTTAACGTACTTACCATATGATTCAGCAATGTTACTTCTGGTTATATACCCAAAGAAATAAAAACACATGTCCACAAAAACACTTGTATGTGAATGTTTATAGGCATGATTCGTAATAGTCAAAAGGTAGAAACAGCTCAACAGTCCATAAGCCGATGAATAGATAAATAAAAGGTGGTGTATTCGTGGGATAGAATATTTCTTGGCAATAAAAGGAAATGAAGTATTGATACATGCTATTATGTGGATGTACCTTGAAAACATGCTGAGTGGAAGAGGCCAGTCACCAAAAATCACATATTGTATGAAATCAGTTTATATGAAACACTCGGAGTAGGCAAATCCATAGACAGGAGGGAGGTTGGTGGTTGCCTATGGGTGAGAAGGTTGGGGGAAAACAAGAAGTGACAGCTGATGGATATGGGGTTTCTTTTTAGGGTGATGAAAATGTTCTAAAATTGATTTGTATAATAGCTCTGCAACTCTGAATATACTAGCAACTATTATACATTTCAAATGGATAAAATGTATCCTATGTATGTGAGTTATACCTCGATAAAGCTATTATAAAAGTACTATTCAGTATAAGTCATTACAACAATTTGTTCTATTTTTAGATTTGTCCTTTATCACAACCATAATATACCAATATTCTCACCTTCGGCTAAGCTAGAAACAAAAGTACACTATACATTTCTGGTGAACTCTCATATCAAAAGTTTTCTTAGGAAAGTAGTTCACAAAGGAATCTCTCCAGCTGAGTTTTACTGCAACAAGTCCTGGGAAAACCCTGTGAACAGTACTGTCTGTGATGTGAGTGTAGGGTAGCATTTGGGTGTGGACTGTTCCAGGTCAGCTTCTCACCTGGTTAGACCACATTCATCGTCCTCTCGTGGAGTTGGTTCAAATCAGTAGAAAATGTCATCAAGGTGAACCCTTCTCTATTCTCCACGTCTCTAAAATAATTTCCCATGGTTCCTGGGGAACAAATCTGCTTTATGTCCAGGATGTTGCTCTTAGAACCTGTATTTGGTGTGTAGGCTTCTAATTTAAACAAAAAGTTATCCCCCCAAACAACAAAACACAAGTCTGCCCCACGACAGTTTGCTCACGAGATTGTAATACATTCTTATTTGTCTTTTCTGAGAACATTGCATGGTCTACAAAGAGAAGAAGTTCTGTTTTATTTAATTTTGTGTCCTGTGGGCTTGACACATAGTCGTGGCTCAACAAGTGGTTTATTGAATGATGGATTAATAAGTGAGTACTGGAAACAGGGTGAGCAGAAATACGGGCGTTACCTGACGCATGGGCCACAAAGACAGAGCGGCTCGGGTTTGGGTGAATGTTACTCAGGGCCTTTGCAGGCTGAAGGTGGAGGCTTTTGTTATTCACAAGTTACCTTCTCAGGAAAGTAGAAATTTGCAGTCAACTCGAATTTCACGGGCTTTGACACAGGTGGGATGGTGGGAGCAATGTCTTAGCCACCGAGCCTCCCTGGCCCCCAGCAGGGGATTGGAAGGTAGTGTGTAAACATGGACTCAGCCTCTCATCAAAGAAAGAGGCGGGAAAGAATGACTTGCTGTAATTGTATTCCAGAATTGGGAGATTCTAGAAGGCCTCAGAAGCAGCTCTTGAGAAATATCCGTGATCTGCTCTGCCAAAAATGATATTAAAAAGGAACGGGGCGGGGGGGGGGGCACCTGGGTGGCGCAGTTGTTAAGCGTCTGCCTTCGGCTCAGGGCGTGATCCCAGCGTTCTGGGATCGAGCCCCACATCAGGCTCCTCCGCTGGGAGCCTGCTTCTTCCTCTCCCGCTCCCCCTGATTGTGTTCCCTCTCTCGCTGGCTGTCTCTCTCTGTCAAATAAATAAATAAAATCTTAAAAAAAAACAAAAAAAGGAGCGGAGGGTAAGCATAAAATCGGGATTGTGATGGAACTGAGTAGATGAGGAGGAACTCACTCTGAGGCTCTGAGGCAGGGGACAGCCCCCCCCCCCCCCAGCAGGCCTGCAGTGTGTGGCACCTCAGGGGAAGCCACCGGCCCTTTAGGTCACTGCATTGACTTGGGTTTATCCAGCTGCATTACACACCCCAGAGCCATCATGGGCAGGGCTGTCTCCAATCCACCGCCACCTGGAACGTGTGAAACTTGGTCCAAATAAGATCACTGAAAAGGGTTAAAATCCTACAGGCAACTTTTGCCCTTTTGGGGCAATTTGCAGTGCTGCAGGTAGATTGTAAATGAGCACAGTTCAGAGTTGGTGACCCCTGCCTCTCTCCTCATTTTCACACCTCAGGCAGCAGGATGATATGTGAAGATTCCTTTCTCCTTAGTTTCCCTCCTCAAGAAAGAATAAACCTTTACCTTTCATCCTGTATTACTCGGCTAGCTATTTATACGTAAGGCCAGTGTCCCCTTTCCGAATTTGCAGAGCAGACCCTGATGGGCTGATGCCTTCCTAAGTGTCCATGTTCATGGATGCCGGGAAAGCGGATTGTTCTTGGCTCACGTATCGGAGTCAGGGTGTACCTACTGACCTGGTAACTTGTTTACCTTTTGGCATAATGAGGAATTTGAGTATCTTCAACACTAACTCTATTTTGCTCCCAATGGAATAAATATCTCACTCTCATGGGGCTAGGTGTTAGGGAGCCCAAGTCTTTGATGGTTCGTTTCTTATTCAAAGGTGCTTCTCAAGAACAGGGAAGCCCCAGGAGCGAGCTGGCAGTGGGTGTGTGTTGCATGGAAGAGAAGCAGAGTGCAACCATCTGTCTGCTTCGTTCTCTGATGGAAGTGAAGACACCCCAGTTCCAGGAGCTGAAGTGTCCATCAGCTAATCAGGAATTTAAGCTGAATGTTCCAAAGAGTTGAAACACACGGCAGGGCTGGCACAGGCCCTGGTCTCATTTATTCGTCGCTCAACAAATACTTGTTACCTGTCTAATGGCTGGGAATACCAGTAAGAGTGGGGTGATTCTTTTTTTGCCCTGAGGCATTCATGGTGTATTGAGGAAGACAGACACAAATCAACAAGGGTTCCAGGTGTTACGAAAGAGGCTGTGAAAGCCAGCGGGGGCATGGGCTGGGCTGGAAGCACCTCACTCACACTCCAGATCCCGGACACCGAGAGAGAGTTTTGACAAAGGCAAATTGAAGGAGCCCCCACCACCATCTCGTGGTTAAGAGGCAAATAAGACATCTTTAACTTAAACTTGAGCATTTGGAGGTATTGAAGACCTGAGTCTCAAACGTAAAGAATATGGGCTCGGAGAGAGACACAGCTTTCCCTGCTGATTCAAAGGAAGCCAACTTGAGCCCCGTGAGGGCTTTTGATGTGGGAAGTAATCGCTGTTTGTTTTCTCTGTAATCACAAAGAATTTGAGCAAAGCCTTTTCAGAGTGATAACAATAGCTATTCTTTCAAATACTCCCTGAATTTCCTACTCTCAGTTAGGTACTTGGTGTATGATTTTTAGAAAAACCTTATAAAATAGTATTGGTTTACCTATTTGGCAGAAAAGAAAATAAAGATACAGAGAGGTTAGCGTAATAATTTAGTCGCTTAGATAGTAAGTTTTGAAGCAGGGTTTTAGTCCATGATGCACAGCCTCTAGAAATCCCTGCTTTTTTGTTGTATTAAGCGTGCACATTACAATCGTAATCTAATTTATCAGTGCCTGAACGATGTCTCTAGGTGTCCTCTAAAATGCTGTACAATGCTTACTTTTTAAGTTTTTAAGAACAAGATTCATTAAACAATTTTAAAGAAAGGAAACAAAAACGTTAAGTTCTAACTTCAGGGATGGCAGGATGTAAGAGCAGGAATAAAGTCTCATTCTGACTTTTGCTATAAAATACTTTACCCGCTTGCACGGCAGTTTCTTTCTCTGGAAATGAAAAGAGGTGAATGAAGTGATCTTATTATACCTCTCTCCTAACTCTAAGATTCTTTTTTTTTTTTCCAGGAAAGGAAATGTGACATTTCTGTCACTGATGTGAACCAAGAGAGGGCTTGTTATATTAGAGTGATTGTCAAAATCAGACACATTCTTAAACGTGACGGTCAGGGGGAGAAATTCTTCCAGAGACCACACTGCAAGCATTGTTTTGAATTCAGAGTCATGGCCATCCCTTTTCTCTGCAGGACTGTAGAGGTTAGTGCACATTTCTTGGTCTGATGTTTTGCTGTACGGTTCTGATTTAAAAGTTCATTTCCTTGCACACCAGGAGCAGTGTTTGTAGGTCAAGTGCCCAAACTGTGAAATACTTGAACTCTCTAGGAAATACCCTGGGCATGTGATTTAACTTTTGGCTGACTAGGTCTTGAATGGGGGCATTGGAAAATATGAAACAGCGAGAAAGGACCTCCAACCACCGTGCAGGGACCTCATGTTATATCTGGCCTGAAGAGCATATTTAAGAATCTTAATGGTTTTTGCCTGTCATCTCACTTCTTGATTATTACATCCTTTCAGTGCTTCTGCACAAAACTGAATCCGGAGCATATCTGCCTCCTCTGCTCCCGTGCTCAGGAGAGTGAACGCTCTGGGTGAAAAGACACACCACCTGCAGATCAGGGACCTTGCCGACGACAGGTGTCCAGTCTCAGCTGGGTCACCAGAAGTTCCTGTCAGTGCCTGAACTTGTTAAGAGTTGTCCAGGTCCCTCAAAGATTCCCCACACTCACCAAAGTCCTTCTGACCCCGTTTAGGGCCCTCTTTTTATGTCTCAGCAGATGACCTTGCTGTCCCCACACTGAAGACATTTAGGTCCCGGGTAAGCCCTCCATCAGCCACCATTGGGGTACCTACATGCTTCCTTCTGTTCACACCCACACAGGTTCCAACAATCTGTCTTCTGCTCTCAGAGGATGGCTTGCTCCTTTCTCAAGTCCAGGTCCCTAGGACCCCGACCTACGTCACTGCCCTCAGGCCACTCAGAATTCTGTGACGTCTCATTCCTAAGTCATGGCCCCACCTGCCTGCCTCACCAGCCTCTCCCTCCCCAACGTTCCCAGAAAACTAAACGAGCCATTGCCCTCTTTAGACACCATCAAGGCTCTCTCTTCTTTGAGATTTCAAGTGTTCAAGGGAGTGGGCTCGACCCCTCACTTAGCTTTCTTACCTCATACGGGTATCTGGCTTTTGTCCCTGCCATTCCTTAACTTCTCCCACGACCATCACCAGGAGTCCCTCAGGGCCAAGATGCAACTGACCTTTTCTATACCTTCCTGGGTCTGTGTGTTGCACTTGGCTAAGTTGACCACTCTCTCTTTTTAAAAACACTCTCTGTATTTCCTTGGTTTCTCCAATGCTCTGTCCTGCTTTTCTCCATTCCAGCCTGGCTGTGCTTCTCTTCCATATGGGCTTCCCTCCCTCTATCGTCACTTAAAAGTTCACTGAAGGTAACATTGCGTGGCAATGAAGAGTGAGTGTTTCCGAATTAGATTGTCTCTTGCTATTTATGCTTCCATAGATTCTTAACCCCTCTGTGACCCAGTTTCTTCATCTTTTACAATGAAATTAATAATGTTTTGCATTGTTATGAGGATTAAATCAGATAATGCATGTAGAGTACTTAATATGGATTTTTCATTTCAAAGAGAAGATGTAATTGTTATGAGCTAACTTAATTACACAAAGAAGCAATCCAAAATAAAGTATTAAGCTTTCCAGTTTGCAATAGCAGCTCATCGAGATTCCGTCATGCTTCAGGTTTGTCCAAGTGTAAATGTCCTAAGAACTATTTAAAAAATGAAAGGTGCTTTTTCTGAATTTGCCATGATAGAACCAATTCAAAAGTTTAGTTTTAGGGGAACATTAGCAGGATTTCAAAGCATCTGAGACTGTTTTAAAATACCTGGATTTCTAGTTTTGGTGACTACCTAAAGCTTTTTTTAAAAAATATATTAAACTGTTACAACTAAAAAGAAGATTCAAAACCATAAAAAAAATCTCAAAAGCATTTGAATTTTTGGAATCACTCCTACAATTTTTGTTTAACTTTTTTTTTTTTAAAGATTTTATTTATTCATTCGACAGAGAGAGAGAGACAGCCAGCGAGAGAGGGAACACAAGCAGGGGGAGTGGGAGAGGAAGAAGCAGGCTCATAGCGGAAGAGCCTGATGTGGGGCTCGATCCCATAACGCCGGAATCACGCCCTGAGCTGAAGGCAGACGCTTAACCGCTGTGCCACCCAGGTGCCCCCAATTTTTGTTTAACTTGTCTTTATAATTAAAGCAAACCAGTATCACATTTTTGAAAAAAAATAGGTAAGTTCAACCTTTCTTTCTGATAAGTTAATACAATTACCAGAGAATTATTGGCTCTTATATACAAATATGGTTGATTGCACACTAAGATGTGGAACCCATCATAAATTAGAACAAAGTGCCACTAAAATGCTCATAAAAATTGAGATACATGAGTAACAGAAAAATCATACAGTTTTGACTTATATTTCTTCTATTTCTTAGTTGATTATTTTAGGAAATTAAAAAACTATCAATATTTCAGATTTCTGATGCACATTTTTTCCCTAAATCTCAACTTAACTATTTTTGATCAGCAGTTTATAGACTGTCCTGAAGGTGCATTAACCTTTCAGAATGTTAAAATATTGTTCAGTGAATTTTTTTATTCACTAAATAGTATTTTGGTTCTCTGGATTCTTTGATCTTGGACTAGGCAAAGCATTTCATGTTTTAGGTCCTTTGCCATTTCATGTTTTAGGTCCTTCCCAGGGTGACCAGTTATCTTGATTTGCCCAGTACTGTCCTGGTTCTAGCACTGAAAATCCCTTGTCAAGAGCAATTCTTTAGTCCCAGGCAAACCAGAACAGTCGGCCACCCTAGGCTCAGCCAAATCCTCCATGTGACCTGAGCAAAATTTTCTCCTTGTTTCAAAAAACAATAACAGCAACAACCAATAAACAACCAAACCAAACCAAACCAAACCAAAACCCCCTCTGTACTTTCAACCCATGCGTTCCCAATTAGAAACTCAAGACATGGATAGCATGTTGCAAGGAGGGAAACCAGGTTTATTTACGTGCTTCATTTCATGTTTCTTTTTCTTACAACCTGAAGCTGAATGTTAAAAGTAAATATTCTCAGATCAAAGTGGATCCAGTTGGGTCTACCTTTTTGAGCATGAGATGTCTGAACAGATTCCATGTTTGTGTCAAGAGCACTTTCATCTTTCCCATCCACTCAGCACTTGGAAACTGGACTTATGATTAAAGACTGCAAGCGTCCTTGCATCTGGTAATATAAGAAAACAGTAATAAGAGAGGAGATCCAGCTCCTGACTTTTTGTGGGAAGATTATTCACATTTTGGTTTAATTCTCTTCCCGCTTACCGACCACTGAAAGGTGCATCTTTTACTCCCCCTGGAGGAGACGGAAAATGGCATCAGTTTCTGGGATGTCCCACATCAGGGAGACACGGTGAAAGCTGGCAGCAAGTGGCAGGGCCATTTAGTGACTTCCCCAGCCATCGCTGCTTCGTAGTGCAATTTAAGGTAGATGAATGGTTCACTCTGGGCTACGGGCCAACTTAGCGGCCCTGGGGAAAATCATTCTCACACCCACGCTTGATGCACACACACACCCCACAACTCTCTTTCCTGCCTCGCAGCCCCCCAGATGAGATCCTTCTACTCGAGGAAGCAACAGGTTCTTTCATTGCCAGTCTCTGGGCTACAAGAATCAAAGAGCAAAATGGATGTTTTCCTCTGAGAACTGGCAGTGAACAGAAGGAAGGAAACGACTTCTCCAATTCAAGCATGTTTTAATCTCTGGAGAAGTGGGGACTGGGGAGGGGCAGAGTTGGCTGGGGAATCAGTGGGAAAGTCATAAATTTTGTCTCTTAGCCCGGCAACTAAGATTCTTCCTTTACAGTGCCGCCCACTCCTTTTTCTTTTTTCAAAGAGTTTGGATAATGAACAATCACTTTCTAAATTCTCAAGTTCAAAAATCTCTCCGTGGAGGAAGAACAGGGAGGTTTTGAGTAAATCTCCAAAGGCTGGAGGAATCCTTTACAAACACGCTCAGAAATTTCAAGATTCACACACACCTCATGAATAGTCTGCCCTAACCTAAGCTAAAGAATCTGCCACCGAAGGAAGTCGACAATTCTTTACTTCTTCTCTTTGGTACTTTAAATATTTTCAAAGGTCAACTCCTATTCTTTATTTCTTTTTAAGAACTATCTATCATGCAAAGATAGAATGAGCAGTAAATACTCTGGTGGTCCACTTTTAAAAACAACTGCCCAATTTGACCTGAACCCGATCATGAGGACACAGTTGGACAAACCCAGATGGGGGTCACTCTATAAGTCAACTGACATGGACTTCTTAACAAAATGTCAATGTCCTGAAAAACTTAAAAAAAAAAAAAAAAGTGGGCCGTTCTGGAATAAAGGAGACTTGGGCGATATGACAAGCAAAACAAAACAAACAATAAAACAACAACAAAAAGGAGATTTAAGATGTATGACGAGCAAAACAATTCAATTCTGGGACCACAGAGTTCCCCTCTCATCTCTACTGGTTCATAAGGAGCTTGTAGCTCAGTACCCACTAAGAAGTAGAAATAAAGTCTAGGTTCAATGGACACACTGTTTCCTGTGCTATAAAGGGATCTTTCAAATATGAAGAGCTTTAGAACACTTGCACTCTGGATTTTGATTGTGGCAATGATATTGTGATCATGAAGAATTCCTTTACTCTTAAGAATCACATGCGGAACTATTTAAAGGCAGAATGTCTTGATGTTTCCAACTTACTGTTTTTTTAAACAGTCAAGACAGATGAAGAGAGAGAGAAGGCAAATGTTAAACAAGCGAACAAACTTCAGCTTAAATATCGATTAGGAGCTCACCTTGGAAGGACACCCTATTGCACATTGCTCAAGGCCACGCAAGTCGACAAGTTCACCATTCGGCTGCCGAACCTCCAGCTGTTCCCACAGGTTTTAAAGATTTGCCTGTAGCCCAGCTTCCATTCAAGCTCCATTCAGGCTAGCAGGAAGAGCTTTACTCTCAAAAGGTGTGTCGGAGCAGAAGAATTTCCTACAGATGTCCCTTAGAGAAAGATTCCAAATTCGTTTCTCTCAATTAATTTTTCGATCAGTTTCTACACCCATCTCATTATATTTTTAATTTAATTTGCAAATAAAATGGCATTTGCGTTTTCCTGAGTAACTTTGCCCCTTCAATTACTTCTCATTTCCATTTCTAGAATCTCAATTATGTTATGATATGACGCGCCACAATAATTGCATTGTAAAAAGTCATGAACCATGATAATAGGGAGGCTATTCATAAAGATATTCGCTCACTGTCTATTCACACTAAGGGCCTGATTCATAAATTTGAAAGAAAAATGCCATGATTCTGTGAGCTAGTGGAGAATCTTTGTTTTAATAGGTCATATGGCCCAGGGTACCCGGCCTGTTCACGTGTGGGAGTTTTGAACACGGTTTTTAAAGAAAGCCTTTGGGGCCCCCCATTTTAAAAAAATACCAAAAGTAGTTTGATATAAATTCACCTTTGTTTAAAGAAAGGATCCTTGGTCCATAAATCTGAGCGTTCTATTCTTTTTTTTGGGTCGCTGTTTTTGAGCGCCTGACAGCACATGGGTCCGTAAAGACTGATTTTCAGCAGCTCCTTGGCAAGATGGGTGACTTCAAAGTTTTGCCCCCATTCATCAATACCTTTGAAAGACTCACCTCTCTATTACTCAGTCTTTTGCCATATGTACTTGAAGGACCAATATTCTTTTCCCAAAAACCATTCCGTAATTCAATTAAGTTCCTTTAGCATTGCCATGCTGGCCACTGTGCAGTGCAATGTAAGGGAGAGATGGAGGGGGAAAATGTGAAGTGAAGCCCTCCTGGCTTCTCTGGAGATTGTGACTGGCAGGGAATAGAAGATACATGTACACGTTATTCTTACCTTACCTATAGTATGATATGTAAGAGATATGAATGGGAATTGTAAACAAAGTATTGTCCTGGCTTCCCTACACATTGTTCTGGCATAATTAAAGGCTCCTTCCTCATGATTCAGATGCTTTGCACCCTTCGCCCAGAGTAGTGCAGCTACTACTGCACTTCATTGTGGTTAGTTGGGTTACCAGCCCAGAGTGGGAGTTTCTTGAGTTAATTCCGTGACATTTCATTTAATACTTTAGCACCTATCAAATTTTGTGGCATGTGGTAGAGCCTTGAAAATTTTTGTTGCATAAAATGAATGAAAGGATGGATAAATGATGATCATTGAAAAAGCCTGGATGTCTATAAATTCTGCCATGATCAGATTGATGCAAGCTTCAGTCTTTGGAGGCGTTTGGTTTCAATATGTTACTGATACTGCTTTGTGAACCCAGGGATAAAATCACTATGGTAAGGACAATGAAAAGGAATTCAATTGTCTCATCTAGATTTTTTTTTACTGCTACTTTTCTTCATTTGTAAAAAACTGAACACTAGAACAAGTCTTCAGCTCTACCACCATGATTTTAGAAATTAGTTTCTATTCCTCCACTCTGTACTTGCTCAATTTCTGGTCCAGTTTGATAGTGTCCTTATCAATTCCCTGTAGGATAAACCCTATCCTAGGTCAACAATTCAGTTGTGGGCCCACAGAGTTCCTCACCAATCTCTACTGGTTTGTAGGGAGCTTGTAGCTCAGTACCCATTAGGAAGTAGAAATAAAGTCTACATTCAATGGACACACTGTTTCCAGTGCTATAAAGAAAGCTTTGGAATGTTTTTCAAATATAAAATATAAGAGCTGTAGGTCCATCTGATTACTTGGGTAGGAGAGGGAAGGATTAACTCACTTTCAAATTACTTGGGTTAAAGGAATATTGTTATAGAGAGTAATGTGTAATACAGAGATGGCTTAAATTAGGTGTCAAAAGGACAAAGCTATCAAATGACTTATAAATCCTGGTACTCAAAACAATGAGTGAGTGACAAAGAAAATAAGAAAAATACACTTTTTCTCACTGGTGAAGATGTGAAGGAAATGGCAGCAAGGGTATAAAATGCCACCGGTGGCTTCTGCCTCTTTGTGGTATAGACGTTTAGATGGTTTGAGTGGCAGTTAAATGGAAGGTGCTGTACATACGTTATCTATCATCCTCACAAAACTATACATTAGGCTGTATTTCCCCCAGTTTATAGTGGACTAACTGAGTCTCAGGAAGGTTAAATAACTTGGCCTAGGGAGACACACCTGGAAACCAAACCCAGATCTATCTCACTCCATGAGTAAAATATCTACATGAACTTATGAAATTAATAAAATGAATGTCTGACGGTGACCTAATTAAGGCATTTAGTGGTAACAAGCTTGATAAACGGTAGCGTAGCCTCCCCATTAAACCAGGTCCGACCTCAGCATTTACAGCCTCTGGATGGTCTTCAGCATGAGACGAGATCAGCATTCTCTCCATCTTTCCCCAACAGGTCTTGTGTTAACGAAAATCACGAGATCAGATCTATGTCCCTGAGTGAGCTTAAGTTTTGCTTGTTTGTTTGTTTTTGATCTCTCTCAGTGACACTGGACGTTTTAGCTTTCCTCTGTTAGCAAAATGTTTTTTTTTTTTAAAAGAATTTATTTATTTATTTGACAGAGAGAGACAGTCAGTGAGAGAGGGGGAGCACAGGCAGTGGGAGTGGGAGAGGAAGATGCAGGCTCCCAGCAGAGGAGCCTGATGCGGGGCTCGATCCCAGAACGCCGGGATCACGCCCTGAGCCGAAGGCAGACGCTTAATGACTGAGCCACCCAGGTGCCCCTGTTAGCAAAATGTTTTAACCATGTTATAAGAATCTCAGGTGTAAGGGACATATATTATTTTGGAGGTTCTTCCAGTTGCACACGAAATTCTTAAGGCTGTGTCTTCTGTAAGATTGGCTACAGAGTCACCTGTGTATTAATTACTCTGTGTATAATTATTCATGGACGATATATTTACCAAGTACCTTCTGTCTGTCAAGCATTATGCTAGCTGCCAGATAGGCTACATAATTTGCAAGTCCCAGTTCAAAATAAAAAGGTGGGGTCCCTTGTTCAAAAATTAAGGATTTTAAGATGACCCCAGCAGAGCATTAAGTCAGGTGTAAAGCTCTTTTTTTTTCTTTAAGATTTTATTTATTTATTTGAGATAGAGACACAGCCAGCCAGAGAGGGAACACCAGCAGGGGAGTGGGAGAGGAAGAAGCAGGCTCCCAGCAGAGCTGGGAGCCCGATGCGGGGCTCGATCCTAGGACCCTGGGACCATGCCCTGGGCCGAAGGCAGATGCTTAACGACTGAGCCACCCAGGCGCCCCATGGTATAAGGCTCTTCCAAAGTTTCCATGCAACTGTAGAGACGAGGCTTCTCTGAAACTTACCCTGGCTAGGAGCTCAGGATGTAGATGTGAGTAGAAACTACTCTTGCCCTCATGGGACTCATGGTCTACTAGGAGAGACAGATTAGAAACAAACAATTACATCAAATATTTTGATTATTTGGTAGTAATTGAAACACAAGGGTAATAATAATTACATACTAAGTACTCCAAAGGGGGGAAGAAAAACGATTCTCTGAGATAGTTTTTCAAAAGAATGGGACTTAGGCCTGGGCTCTGGGAAAGATTTACAGAAGTAATGTTTAAAAGATGGGGAGAAGTAAATGAGGAGTCCCTCAGGTCGACCGAATATTTCATCAGTACACGCTCAGGTGTTAGGTGGAGGGCCTTAGTCCGTCCTCGAACTGGATGAAGGACCCCGTATATGGGGGACAAAGGGAAAGGGTGGTGGGAGTTAGGACCACAGAGGTAAATAGTGTTCAGACACTGGGCAGTACGTAGCCTTGTAGGTCTGGGGAAGGATTTTGGTCTTTTTATCTTAGGGACAATGCGGAACCCCCGAAGGGGCAGGCAGTGGCGGGTCTGAGTAACAGAAAGACTGGAAGGTGGGGCAAGGAGACGAAAGGCCACTGCTTAGGAGGCTGTGGTGGCAGCCGAGCCCAGAGAAGTGATGGCTGAGCCTGGGACGGTGGCCGAGGCGATGGGGAGATGCGGCTGGCATTGAGGGGTGAGCAGTTTGGGCAGGCCCCTGCAGAGGGCAGGGGAAAGCAGAGGGCTGCTTGGGCCACGAGCATGCAACTGACAGCTGTTTAAAATCAGGGGCCCGAATGACGTTTTGCTTGGCCTTGCCCTTCCTAGAAACGACTCAGAAAAATGGGATAAATACATATTTGAAGCATGAGAAAGGATGAGAAACTTCCCTCTTCTACTAATCCATCTCACTTTGGGGGAGAGAAAGCTCGGTGATTTTGTTTAGTCCCTTGAGTAGAGAGAGCAATGGGGGGTCCAAGTTAGAGGTTTGAAGCCTCTCTAGGTCTCCAGACACGCGTGTGTTCTGCCGTGTTGGATTAATCCAGCGCGGAAGCGAGTGGCTGGAACAGCCAGAGCACAGAATTTTCACTGTGTTCGCTCTTACCGAAGGGACAGCGAGTGCCTTTGCAACTGTTAGCTCTCCTTGAAAAGGGACGTCTGACCATTTGGGGAAGATCTGTAGAGATAGGAGGGCTCACAAGCAGGTCTTTCTTGCAAAAATTCTTTAATTAAAACTGGCCACTGAAAACCAAAACAAAGCAAAACAACCGGTTTCTTTGATATCATTAAGTAAAAAAATCATAATGGAGCCCTCTCAGTCTTTTGGGCTGAGAAACAAGAGGGTAAGAACCAACTCTGAACAAAATCACAGCAGGAGTCCCTCTCCCTTCTCTTTCAGTGAGCCTGCTCTCCTCCCCACTGGACTGCTGCTATGATTCCTATTTCTTTCCAGATGCTCCTTTCCCAGGGACTGAATCCTCACCTACTCAAGGAATCATCCTACAACATTATGCTCCCCAGAGTAATTTTTGCAAGCCCATGCCTGTTATATCAGGAAAAAAATGCATTTGCAGCGTGGCATTTCAAGCCCCCTGCCAATGCACAGTGATCTCAGAGGTTTGCCAAATCCTTGCAAAGCTGGCCCTACCAGGAGTCACTGCTATCAGGCCTAGTTGTGTGCCTGTCATGTGCTAGGTAGAGTATAATTACTTAGTAAATCCTATTAAATTGAAGCCCAGTATTATTCATTTATTAGTGGTATAGGTGATTTGGTGAACTACATCCGTAATGAAATCCTATTTGAATTTCACGATCTCCTCCCCCACTGACCTATCAGAATCGCGAACAAGCTCCGCTAACAAACCCTTGTGTGACGCTTCAGTGTTATACATTATTTCCTTTTCTTCGGCCTCACTCTTGAAGAGAAATGACCAGAAATTAGATACCAAGATAAAAAATAGGAGAGGCCACATATGGCCTTTTTGATCTTCAAACAATTGATGCCTAGTAACACTAGAAGAGCGAGTGACACAGACCTGCGTGAATATTTTCTTTTCTTCCATGTGCACATCATTCGGTTATCATAATCAGCGTGGATGCTTTGGGGTTTATTAAAAACAACAACACCAACACCAGCATGCCTATTGTTATGTTCTCTGTGATGTCAAGGCCAGTGTTTACAAATTTTATAAACTGATTTGCCCTCCATGAGACAATTCGTCTTAGCTACTTTTACTCCACTGTTCCTAAAATCATCATCCTACAAATCTCAATGAATCTTAGTGCATACGGATGCAGATCTCATTTGCATATGCTTCTCATAGTCCTAAGACTTCCCAGGAGCAAAAGGAAAGTGATGCAGATTGACTGGTTTCTTGCTGGCCATCAAGGTTAGGATCGCGCGTGGTGAGGGCTGGGGCTGCAGTTCCCGCGGAGACACGGTAGATGGCAGTGTGTAACACAGATTCCTGAGCTCTCGCCACCCGTCCCAGGGCGCATGACTGGGAGGAGATGGAGTCTCCTGTTTTTTTCCGGCCCAGTAAGAGGAAGAGGTTGTCCTCCTAGGAAACGATTTCTCTGCATAAACTTGGTTTTGCTGAATCAGTAAACTGCAGTTATTTGAACTGCTCTGACCCTCAAGAATGGTAAGCTTCTTCAATTTAAGTCTGCAAAAAGTCTGAACTTCAAAACTCTTCTTCAATGTGTGGCATAATCTTTCAGTTATATGATGTGCAGACCTTCCCATGCTTCATATCTTATTAATCCCTAAAACAAGATCACACTGGGAAAACTACAGATAAGCCCTTTGGACATTTCATAAGTATGTGCTGAGTATGCCAGGACTCTGTGGTTTGACCCTTCAGCATCATGAGTAGACTAATTTGAGAATTCAGTGTCTACTTGCAAAGGCCACGTGCAATTAGGTGACTGTGTTTTCTTTGATTATTTTAAAGCATTTTTGTTTTTGCATATTTCTCCCCAAATTTAATGTTCATTTTTCATAGTCCTAAAAGGTACTTAAAGTATTAAAGTTTTTATTACAGAAGAGATAGACATCTAGCTTTGTTGAAGATTTAAAAACTGTGAGTACTTTGTTAATAAGCAAAGAAATCATTTTTAATATGCTGCTCATTATTAAACACTAGGAAAGGAGACCTTGGTTGACACCCATGGCAGATATTTTTAAAAAGGGCCTTTCCCTAGGATAGGAGCTCATAGAAGAAAGGAGAAATGTTATATGTAAATCATGTACAGCACTTAATTAATAATTTAAGTAGACACCCACTCATGCTCACACTTTCCCAACCTTCCCTTCTGTCTGGCTTTGCTCCGACCTCTGTTTTGCTGTGTGTGTGGCCTGCCTGGCCTTTCCCACCTGGACAAATATGCTACATCATATTTATTTTTCCAGATCTTTGTCCATTTAGATTTCAGACCTCCACAGTCTCCTGGAACTCCTAGCTTTGGCTTTCTTTGGCCTGACTCGCTCTGCCGGCACACAGGGCCCAGTTAGGCTGAAATGTTAGGTCTTCTCAGAGTTGCCTCCAGTGCACCGGAGGCTTTTGGATTCCAGAATTATATTGTTGATTGCAGGGGCCTCTTTCCTTTGCGGTTTCAACACAACTTCTTTTGGGGATTGCTTTTTCCCTTCCTTTGAATGCTGGCGTTTCTCAGAGTTCTGCCCTAGGCTCTCCTCTCCCACACTGCACAGACTTCAGGGGCAAACCCAACCACTTTGCTGCCCTCTAGTTACCATTTACATGTGTACAAATCCCTTCTGCTCCCCTCACATCTACAGAGACATGTAGATGTCTTGCTATTACCTGTTGTAGGGGCATGGGTAGAGTAGTTAGTACATTATTTGTGGTAGGAATACATGAATTAATCAGTACATTCATTGCAAACTATCAGTCCACAATACGTGCTAGATGCTTTCTGTGGATAGCATCAATAATTGGAATTATTTTAGGGTGGGAGAAAGTCTTGGTTAGAAAAATAAAGCTACACCAATTACTTCCATTTCATTCACAGAGGAGAGATGACTTGACATTGTTTTCAAAGGCCTTTGATGCTATTTTAAGAAATGAGCATTAAATGGTATGAAGGTTCGGAAACATACCAAGATATGTTGTCCTTTGTTATCTACATGTAGACGTGCTTAAAAAGATATACGTGTGACCAGCAGTCCGTCATGCACCACAGAGTGCCTTGTCTATTTCTCAATGTTATTTACCTTGTCGTCTATTTGTCCTGACTCCCTTACTTATGCTGTAACATACAAATTGTCAGTTGTTTCAGTCCTGGTTTTTGGATCCGCTTAGTATTTAGCAGAAGATAGCAGGTACTCGATCAATATCTGTGTGCAAGGCGTGAGGTGTTGCTGGCTCTTCGGGAGCAGGACAGTTATATTGCTTTGTTTATTTGGATTTCCCTCATGACAATGGGCAGCTTGCCACTAAGACACTGTGCTGTGTTAAATGAGAGCTAAATGAAAGATCTGACTGCACAATGCACCCCAGGCTGTGTTCACAGGACTGTGCTGACTTCACTAACCAGTCGTTACCATTTCTCATTCTGCAATGATACTATGCTAAGTAACTCACAAGCAAACAAACAAGCTAATGCCGAGGCATTCAAGTACACCAAGGACATTTAGAAATACAGAAGATCCAATGAGTCATCTCCCTCTCTTCAGTTAGGTGATAAACTATCAATAAAATGCAAAATATGACAGAAAATGTGGATGGCATCCAGGGTTTTCAATCCCTAGATGAAGTCTGATGCGTTACTATGACTATCAAGATAGCATGGATTTGTAATTCCAGAAGCTAAAAAAATTAAGTTAGCTTCTGTTTTAATCAGACTTCAATTGTATTGGATTGTATGCATAAAATATAAAAATACACCCTGATGTGACCAGGGTAGAAGTTGATTTCTGTCTCATGGGAAAGATGGCTGGAGGTAGGCAATCAGAGAGGTACAGTAACGCATGGAGGGCACACAGCTTGATGGAGTCTTAAATTCATCATCTGAGAGCTTAAGATGGTAACAGATGGTAACAAGATGGTAAGATGGTAACCTACTTCATATAGAGCTACAAGAATTTAATGCTAGGAACCAGGTGAAGTACTTAGAAAAACACCTGGCAGAGAGTAAGTGCTCACTAGGTATGATTTATTAAATGTGAGGGAACCACAAATGAGTCAAGTGACCACATTAATAAATGTGTAACTAGCACTGCGGTGATACACGAAGGAAGGATGCAGGGTACTGTGAGAGGACATAACAGGGGTTTCCAGCCTCGTCTAGAGGACAGTGCCTCACGACCCAACACCCCGGCTGTGTCTGAATGATGGGTGAATAGGTGTTAGCAGGGTGGTTAGCAGGGGCTGGTTCCAGTCAGAGAGAACCAACTCTTCTGAATAGTGAAGGAGCACAGGGAAGAAATGAAAGAGGGTTCGGGGTGTCTGGGTGGCTCAGTTGGTTAAGCATCTGACTCTTGATTTCAGCTCAGGTCATGATCTCAAGGTCGTGAAATCGAGCTGCATGTTGGGCTCTGTGCTGGGCATGGAGCCTGCTTTAGATTCTCTCTCTCTCTCCCTCCGCCCCCTACCCCAGCTCACAAGTGTGCATGTGTGTGCTCTCTCTTTCCAAAAAAAAAAAAAAAAAAAAAAAGGAAGAGAGAGAGAGAGAGAAAGAAAGAAAAAGAAGGTTTTATGTCTAGATTTTAGAGGGTGAGGCTGGAGAGAGGGGCAGAGGCCAGGAGGACATGGTAGGGACCTTGCCGCCTATCTGAACAGTGATGAGAGCCACCAAGGGGGATGAATTGGTGGAGGAGGGCGTTACTGTGCTGGATCTCTGCCTCGTTTCCTGAGCCAGACTGGCAGTCTCTGACCTCTGTGAGGCTGGTAAGACTCACGCAGGACTGCGGCGGTTCGCCTTCATCCACCTCCATTCCCAAAGCGGGGGCGAAGCACAGCACGTTTTGAGAGATTTGCAGGCTGCATTTGATTCATACATTGAATGTCAGCTAATTAGGTGCAAAGGAAATTTATTTTGACTCAGACTTCCTCACCTACACAAAAATATTTTGACAGTCCGAATCTGGAGGAGAAAATCTATGGATAATCTGAAAACACTTACATTTGGCTCTGGAAACCACAATAGATAAACAGCTCAAGGGGCAGGTCACATGTGCGTCCCCACTCCTGCACACCCACCACTCACTCAAATTCATACTGTCCCCTCTGGCCTTTGCTCCACATCTGGGACCTACAAGCTGAATGAAGGGTGGGCCCCCTGGGGGTGACGAAGCATTACTCCTTCATTTGAGGGTGGGTGGCCTAAGGTCACTGACACATAGAGACTCGGGTTAGAGCTTGTTATTTTTACAGACAATTTGCTGTAGAGAAAGACCTCTGTTGCCAGTTCTTGTACAGAGAGGATCACACTTTGTGAACAAAACACATACACATTACATTTTTTTCTCAATATTTTGGACAAAAAAATAAAAACAATTCGAAGGAACAAAAAGTAAGAGGTCCATTAATAGGATCAGAGTAGGGATGACTTATCAAATATGTAACGATGGCGTCTAACCATCTGTGGCTTTTTTTGTAGTCTGTTCTTTAAAATGAGGGCAGAAGTGGGACATTCGGCATAACAGCCCCCCCCCCCTTTGTGAAGGTCCGAGTTACAACACTTTGCTTTTACAAAAGACCTACATTAGTGCCTGTCTTCACTAACAGAAAGAAATCCAAAGAGGATTTTCGCTTTATAAAAAAAAAAAAGGTGAGAAGCGAAAGTCGCGTTCAGCATGTGCTCTGCGGCAGCCGCTACAGAGACCGCGCACTGCGAACGAGCGGCCACCGAGCTCCTTTCCTGGGACCCACGCTCAGCGTCTCAGCCTCCAGCCGCCGGAGCTTTGACAGGTGTCTGTGAGCCCCGGTGCTTTATTTTGATTTATTTTGTGCCTCCATTAGCAACACGTGCCCTAAGGTATCAGAAAGGCCTAAGAGGTTATTTTCTTGAGTCTGGGGACACTCAAAACATTTTTCATCTAAATTAATGGGAATCGCTTCTTCACTGCACACCACGTCGACTTAGGGAAGTTTTCACCGGAACGTTCTACTTTTGGAGAGTGGGGGAAACCTGGATTCTAAAAGTGCCGAAAAGATTTTCTTTGTGGATTTTGCCATGTCTGCAAAATAGGATCCTTTGGAAGGGGAGAGTGTGGGCACTCTATTATTTTGGTGGCATGAATAATTCAGAGAGGTGCCCTTCATCTTCTGCCATTTGGACAGATGGGTCTATCTTAATGGAACCGGGCAGCGGAGAGCAGGGTAGGACGAGGTTTGGCGACAAGGGGAGGTTGCTGCGGATGGGAGCGCGCTGTGAAAAGCCGCCCCATTGTAGCTGCTCCCTTTTGAAACATACAAACTGTGTTTTGGGCAAACGCATCATCTCATCATCTCCTTGCAGGGATCTTAGATTCCTGATAGGGCTGACTGTGCCCGGCTCCCACCACCCCCCAGCCCCCCACTCCGCCGCACCCCGGGCTGTATCTTATCGAACTAGCATGTGTGAAAGTCGATTTCGTTTTTAATCAGGGAACTATGGAAACAAGCTTATTTTGTGATTTAATCTTAACTCATGGAAGCACTAATGATAATTAAAAATGACTCTAAAACTTAAAAAAAATTCACGCACATTTTTGATAAGTTGTCACGAGAGTACTAAGGTATTATAGATAAGTGGCTCCAAGTATTTTCAGCACTTGAAAATGAAAAAGGACATTTCTCACTCAATTCCGCATTACGGTAGTAATGAGGAACCTGGGAATTAAAGTATTTCTGGGGAGGAACTATTTCTCCCTGCAGATAAAGGCTCAGCAACAGCAACTAATCCATGAATGTTCAAGCCACAGCCAGAGCTGGCTGAAAAATGGAAAATCAGCGAACAATGATGCTTTTCGTGATAAATGTCTGTGGAGGGCCTGGTAGATATTAGTGACAGAGAACAACCTGAGTTGGTATCATTAGTGCAGTTCAATAATTTAAATAGAAAAAAACGAAAAGATCCTCATTATGATGGGTCAGGAGAGAAGAAAAAAGTTTCAAATTTAGCCACATCATTTGAATTAGTTCGGAGACTGCAGAAACCACCAAAAAAGATGGTTGGATTCATCGTTGGGGACTTCGGGAGCCAAGAAGCTAAGATTTGGAGCTGCCATGTAGAGTTACGAAATTTGCTGGAGAGCAGTGGACTTCCCTTATCCAATTAAATATCTGCGGGAAGCCGAAGTTTCTTTACAGAATTCCACCAAAACAATGTATCGTGACAGAACCAGCCGGAGCAGGTGTGAGAAGGCAGCTGTATTTTTGATTAGGAATTATAGAGGTTTTCAAACACGCAAACTCATGACACTCTCCTCACTGATTGTATTTTTTTGTTGTTTTGGAACATAGTTATTGTTTAGAAAACGATGTTATTTATGTTAACATATAATAGGTTTGTTATTTTAAATGTGTCAAATAAATCTTTAGAAATGGGCTCAGTTTTAATTTGTAAGACTGTAAATACGGAGAAGTATAATTCTCATAAACAGAAAACTTTGGGGGGCTTTCAGTTATGTTTAAGAGTGGAAAGGGGCTTGAGATTAATTTTTTTTTAATTTAAGGTCCCTTGCTGTAGATGCTTATCTCATGGAAATGGAAACAGTAACCAGATAAAAAATAGAGAGAAAACCGTTCAATTGGCTTTGCAGCAAGAGCAGGACCCCTGAGCAATGGGAGGTTATTCACAATGTGTGCATCTCAGGGGGAGGGGTTAGTCTGGCTTTCTCTCAGCAACAGGAATTCATTGACCCTCCAACTCCCTTTTTTTCATGATTGTGTCGTAGTTCTCTTTCCTCATGACTTTTACTGCTCCTTCTACTTCTAATATAAACACTACCTAATTTATCGTTTAAACTAGGATGATTTTGAAAGTAAAAGGGGATGTTATTAATAATCATGGCAGGACAACAGGCCTACCTGTCTGCTACCTTTCTCATCCTGTTCAATAACTGGCCCGCAAGAGTAGAATTACTGAGTCTGAGGATAGGAAAACTGTTCTAGACCCTGTTCACTCAAAATTGTTTCAGAGAGAATACCAATGATTACATTAACGAAGACTCCAGGAGATTTCAGCAGAGCATTCTGTACTGGATCTCCAAAGCATTTGTTTTTTAAAGTTGAGTTCTGAAATTTGAGAATCTCATTCGGATGGCTGTAGGTTTGCTAGTATAACTCAAAGAGGACAACTGTTAGAAGATTCTGGGTGTGACTTTACACCATCTTCCTGCCTGGAGGAGGAGTAGGGTTGCTTCGGTTTCCTCGGTCAGATTGCAATAATCCAATCTTTGGGGCGGAGACGATGACCCTCCTTGTGGGCGGAGACGGTGTCACAGGACTATATAAGGCCAGAGCATCTGCCCTCAAACTCACTTCAGATGGAAGTTAAGGCTAAGAGCGGTAGAGGTATATTATGTGCGCTTTGGATCTTCAGGACTGCTGGAATTTTCCAAATTAGTGTAAGTGCTCTCTTCTGTCTGGGTGATTTCCACTGTCCCATTTCTCTCTCTTTGGCTACAACTTATCTTTTAAATGCTTTCATCTCTGGATTTCAAGAGTCAGTCTTACCCTGTGTCAGGGAACTTTCTCCACCTTCTACTCTAACATTGCCAGTTAAAGTTTTTACATATGAACTTCAGGTGTTTTTACTAATTTTCTTTTGCATACATGTATTTTTATGTGTTTTCAACTACAACATATGTGTTTTTAAATGGTTCCTTATTTTCTAGCACGATTTCTTAAAGATGTTTCTGGGGTTTTACTTAAATCTACTTACTTTTTTTCTTTCTCTAAATTTTTTTTTAAATTCCTGTTAGTTAACATACAGTGTAATATTAATTTCAGGTGTGGAATTGAGTGATTCAGCACTTACATACAACACCCAGTGCTGGTCACAAGTGTCCTCCTTAATCCCCATCACCTATTTCACCCATCCCCCCTTCCCCTCTGGTAACCATCAGTTTGTTCTCTATAGTTGAGAGTCTATTTCTTGGTTTGCCTCTCTCTTCCCCCCAACCCCCGCCCATGTTCATTTGTTTTGTTGCCATTTGCAATGATGTAGATGGAGCTGGAGTATATTATGCTAAGTGAAATAAGTCCATTAGAAAAAGGCAAATACCATATGATTCACTCATATGTGGAATTTAAGAAATACTACTTTTGATAGCTATAATGAATGGAATAATTTCATTATCTTTATATAATTAGATTGTTTCTATCATTTGAGGTCATAGATAACATTGAAAAGGACAACTTTTAACAAACGTAGCATTTTTTCCTTTTGTAAAGTTTTTTTCTTACATATATTCCAAGGTGGGTTGGGTAAGACCTTTTAGATTGTAAGCACCATATTGAATATGCCTTAAAAAGTCAGGTTTCTGGAAAGGGTAATACGAGATTGAAGGAAGCATGTTATCTCTTGTGGCTCAGCCAGGCCCCAGCAGACTGGAATGCCATTCAGGAACTGAAAGGCTTCCCAAGACTCCAAGTTCCTTGTGGGCAGATATCCTGTTTATTGTTACACACATCTGCATCCCCAGAGTCTAGCTGAGGGTGGGATCATGGGAAGCTCTTGATAAGTATTTGTTGGATGGAGATGAAGGAATGTGTTCCAGGATGTTCTAGTAACCTAGTTTTTCTGGGCTAGCCTCAGGAGTGCCCATTGCTTCCTACTCTATCCCTCTGTGGTGATGTTGACACAGCTTATTGTTCTGTCTCTGATTCTGTTACTTCAGCCACAACTGGATGTGCATTCTTAGTAAGAAGTTCTGTTAGTTATTACTCAGTATTGGCCCTTTCTCGAGAAGAGTCTTCAGTTCACATCATCTCGTGGGCACCGACTAGCCTGAAGTGGCTGTCTTTGGGTTGGGGGCCCAGCTTGTTCCATTCTTCCAGGCCCCACATGCCAGAGGTAGTTCGCCCAAAGTGTGTAACCTCTGTAGGAAGGCCCAGAAGGCGGCTCTTGGAGTAAGCATCTGGAGGACAGAGCAGTTGGCGTAGCGGTTGTAACATCTTCCTTGTCAGGAACACCTTTTTGGCTTGTGTTCAGACATTATTATAGAGAAGTTGGTGACAATGGTTATATTTTTATTCACACTCACTCAAGCCTTCCTAGTTTTCAAAGAGTGCTTGAAAGCATTTCATCTGAATGATACTTTGTCCTTAAAAGTGATTCTATAATGGGCATCTCATTCATTCTGCAGTGGTTTTTGCTAGTTTGACTCACGTATGGTAGTTTTCTTTGAAAATACCAGGGCTTCTCAGAGTCACTTTTCTGTGACAGCCAGAGTCAGATTGGCTTTATTTTTATGGTTGTATTTAGATGTGGAGATTCTTTTTCTTGGACTGCAGGTGACCTACAAAGGAACACTGATTAGAGGCAGAGACTGCACTCCGAGATCCTATGAAAGACCTCACTGGACTCAGCTCCTGGAGAGACAAGCTGTGTCAGAGCAGAGAAGACCTCATCCGGGTGTCTCTACACAAGGTAAACTGCTTCCACCTGAAGAGACAATGTCCACTGTCCTGTTTCTCTCGTTTGTGATCACCTAGATTTTGTGTAGTTTTTGATGATTTTTCTCACAGCGCTTTTACTATGATTCTCTGGTGACTTTGTGCTACTTACCTGTATAAACTACAGAAAAATTAATATTATTTAATTTTTGTATTGGATTTAGATATATCCTGATTACTGAAGAGCAGATTGTGTACAAAAAGCTCCCGATCACTTTCAGAAACTTATAAAGGGCTGCTTCAGCTCCATTCACTGTCAAGGAGTGACCTTCGGGGACCATGGCCCAAAGTCTGCAAGAGGAGGTGACCTGTCCAGTTTGTCTGGAAATTTTCTTCTGTCCCATTTTACTCTCCTGTGAACACGTTTTCTGCTTTCATTGCGTGCAGACATGGATGCTAGAATGCAGGGATCTGAAATTGACCTGCCCCATGTGTCGAAGGGTGACCGAGAGCCCCCCTTTGGAGGAATGGCAAATCGGAGCACTATCCCTTCTGATTAGACAGCACAGTGGCCTGCTGATGAAAACTCTGCACGTGAGCAAAGAGTTGCTGAGGTTCCAGGAGGATCTGACTCTGGATGCAAGCACTGCTAGCCCCTTCCTTGTCCTCTCTGATGACCTAAGGAATGTTTGGTGTGGGAAGATCTGCTGCAACCCAGTAGAAGATCCCCAGAGATTCACCTCCCTGACCTGTGTCCTGGGCACCCCACGCTTCTCGTCTGGCTGCCATTACTGGGAGGTCGAGGTGGGAGACGGGAAGGAGTGGACTCTGGGGATCTGCAAGGAATCAGTCGACAGAAAGAGGAAAGGCAGTCTCTCCACTGAGCACGGCTTCTGGGTTATCAGCATGAAGGCAGGAACAATCTGTATCAACGCCATCCCAGAAACCAGAATTCCTGCAAGCCCCAAACTTAGCCATGTAGGGATTTTTTTAGATGTTGAGATGGAAGAACTCAAGTTTTTTGATGTTAGAGATAATGCCCTCATCCACACACACAGTCGTCTCTCATGTTTGGAGCCTTTGCGTCCGTTCTTCTGTCCTGAGTTGCCTACAGATGGTGACAGGGGCGCCTCTCTGCAAATCTGCTCATGAGAAACTCAACACTTCCTGGAAACTTTCTCAGAGATGAATGAGACCTTCGACCTGAGAGAGGTCAGAATGACCTAGGGAGAGAAAATGTAGAAAGATTTTTACAAATAGGTTTTGTAGACTTGGCAACTAAACAATTTTTAGGCTATATTTTGTAGACTTTGTACCTAAAGATCCATGGGATTGTAGGGGGTGTTATTAAGTGTTCTAAGCCTCAGTTTCCCTCGTCTTCTAGTGGGGATAATTATATTTCTCAGCCAAATAGTTGATGATCAGAGACAGTGCTGTGCATTTATTTTGTACTAAATACAAATGGGGAATTTTAGATTGTAAGTTAAATAAAATATTTTGCAGGTAGAAATAATCTTTTTCATTATTTCATGCCTTTTCTATAACATAATTCCTTTTTTTTTTTTTAAAGATTTTATTTATTTATGTGACAGAGAGACAGCCAGCGAGAGAGGGAACACAGCAGGGGAGTGGGAGAGGAAGAAGCAGGCTCATAGCAGAGGAGCCTGATGTGGGACTCGATCCCATAACGCCGGGATCACGCCCTGAGCCGAAGGCAGACGCTTTAACGACTGCGCTACCCAGGCGCCCCTTTTCTATAATATAATTCCTAATAATGATAGCTATCTGGGGGAAAAGAATGAAGTAGTCAGTGTGAGATATTTTGACATGAAGTTTCCATGAGAGACAAAAGTACTGGGAAAGAACGATGTTTCTCATTTTTATTTCTCCCAAACACAGCTGAAAGATGGAACTTAGAGATAGCTGGAGTTAATGGTGATTCATGTTCGTTCTAATGGGAACTGTCCTTTGCCCATTTCAACCCCTTGCCTTCTGTGCGATTGTCAAAGGAGTAGGGTGTGTATGGATGGCAGGCACGAAGGTGCCAGCAGGCTCAGAGAATGTCAAGCTGCTAAGATTCTGAACCTTCTGGAATCAGTTGTGTAATGAGGGAAATGACTGTTGAGAAGACGGGAGCCCCATCCTTCCTCCTACCACGTGCACTTGTGCATGCAAAACCCTGCGTTCTGACAGGAGAGAACATCTCCCAGCCTCAGGCCACCGCTGCTGAGTTTTGATTTGTAGGAATTCTTACCAACCCCGTTAACTCGTAAATAGATACTCACCCAAAACTGTTCTCCAGGCTCCTTTTGAACTTATTTTTCAGCATGAGAATTTTAGACTTTTTGCAGTTAAATCTCTGAAATGTTTGATGTTTTCCTGTTTAGTTCTGTTTGGTCCTCCTTTCACATTCCACCTGAAGCTTGTGCCCCCCCCCCCCCCACCTCGTGCGCACGTCTCAGACTGCAATTTCCCGTACCAGAGTCTCATAGGTTCATTGTGGCTCCTTCTCAAACTGTTCAGGTCCTTTAGGATTGTGTTGTTTTTCTAATTTACTGAGTCAGCCACTTTTGAGGTGACATCTGCTCTGGAAGGGTTGGGTTGGGACATGTTCAGGAATCTGCTTTTGACCTCGTTTCCAAAGAAACTCAGAATTGTCGTCTCCCGTTTCTTTCCAGCTCCACTGGGGTGGGGGAACAACCCGATTTTGGTATTTCCCCCCCATATTTCCTTTTAATCCCTGTGATTTTATTTCAGGGGCCTCCTTTCCCTACCCCAGCTTGGGGCCTGCATCCCCCCGATCCACCTTAACAGGTCCTGCTCATGTGGAAAAGAAAGTTTCCTGAAGCAGTACTTAGAATGAGCAATACACTGTAATTTTCTCTTTTATTATGTTTTATTAGAAAAATAAAATGCTAGGCTCACACACATTTGATTTACAACTTGCCAACAGATTGAGAGCTGCAGTTTGAAAAGCTGGGGGGACCCTAGGCTTCCAGACCCCTTCTTGTGTCTCAGAATGTCAAAGAAAAAGCAGCCCCACTTTCCCTAGCACTGGAGGGGACAGCTTGTGTTATATTTGCATATTTCAGGTTCTCTCTAGGACTGTTTGCTTCAAGGGACTTTCTATCCCTTCCTCACGGAGATTTAAGTTCCAAGCTTCTCTTCATCCGAGCTGAAAGACCCAAACGATTTTTTGGTTCATCCATCATTAGGGGAAAATGCCAGTGATTGGCCTGGTTCCTTTCTCCTGTCTGATTAAACATTGTGGCCCCAGGGAAACCTTGATGGGGACTGGGTCACAAGCTCATTCTGTTGTCAATTGGTATTGACCCTTTGCCAAATATCTCACACTTCCAACTTCTTTAGCATTTCTGTTGCTACAGACCTAATGGAAGTCTCTCACACATCCCACCCAGGCCAGTGAGACAGCTTCCTCACCTCCTCGCTCCACTGTACCTTCCCAGAGCGTACTTTCCACACAGGAACCAGGAAGGTTCTCTTAAACCATAGTTAGGCCATTCCTGTCATAAATCCTGCAAAGCTAAATGGGTCAATTAGAATAAATTCTCTGAGCCGCCCTCCCTCTTCGCTCCTCTCCAGGGCACTGGCTTGCCTTCTGTCAGACAGCACTCAGGGCCAGCTTCCTGGGTTTCACATTTCACGTCTCTTTTAGTTACCTGATCTTGGACAAGTTCTCTAACTTCTCTGTGCCTCAGTTTCCTACTCAGTAGACAGAGGTGAATAAGAAGTCCAACCTTACGGTGACAGATGGTGACCACACGTACTGTGGCGAGCATGGTACACTGTGCAGAATTGTCCAATCACCATGTTGCACACCTGAAACTAATCTAACATCTTTTGTCAACTATAATGAAAAAATAAGTTAAAAACACAAAAGCCTAACCTTTACGATTGTTGTGAGGATTAAAGGCAATCGTTCACACTTACTGTTTAGTTCTGGGCCTTGCTTATAGAAAGTGCTATTTTGTCTTTTTAAGATTTTATTTATTTCAGAGACAGAGACAGAGAGCTCAAGCATGAGTGGGTGTGGGGGGAGGGGCAGAGGAGAGGGTGTGGGTGTGGGTGTGGGTGTGGGTGTGGGGGAGGGGCAGAGGAGAGGGAAAAGCAGGCTCCCTGCTGAGCAGAGAGCCTGATGTGGGACTTGATCCCAGATCCCAAGGCAGATGCTTAACCGACTGAGCCACCCGGGCGCCCTAGAATGTGCTATTTATTCCAATTTGTGGCAACAGCTATTATTGTTGATTAAGTGTGAGATGGGCTATTTATTTAACATATTCCCAATCGTGTCTGAAACATCTTTGTGATCCTTGTTTTTAAAGTACTTCATGAATAGGGGCACCTGGGTGCTCAGTTGGTTAAGCAGCCAACTCTTGGTTTCAGCTCAGGTCATGATCTCAGGGTCCTGGCATCCAGCCTTGTGCTGGGCTTCCCACTCAGCGGGGAGTCCAATTCTCTCCTTCTCTGTCTGCCCCTCTGGCACGTGCCAGCACGCACTCTCTCTCTCTGTCTCTCTCAGATAAATAAATAAATAAATAAATAGATCTTTAAAATAAGATAAAATACTTGATGGATAGGTAGAGGCATATTTAGGAAGAAGTACTGCATTTTCACTAGTCTTAGTAATAAAATGATTGTTTGCTATTACTTAGGGTTGATAGAAGAAAGCATCATGGTGTGGCCATCCCCCTCACCGTCTGTGTAAGTTACTTCCCTCCTTCTTCCCACTCCCCAGCTAACTGCTCCTCCACCCTCCCACCCCATCTTGAAAGCTGTAGGGTGGATATGGATGTACGCAGAAAGGTTTTAATGGTCCTTTAATGGTGAGAGAGGTGGAGTCAATTTGGGGAACAGAACTCTGGCTGCGTCAGAAAGCAGTAGCAGTATGGGAATGCATTAGAATTCTAAATCCGAACCAGCACAATAGGATAATACTAATTATTAGCACCCTTCCCACCTTCCCTCCAACAGCCCTCCACAGATTTCAGCTTCCCAGGCCTCAATCCAGCCTGTCCACATCTGGGGTTCCTTAATAAAGTGCCTCCCCACAGAAGCTTTGCTAGCATCACAACCCCTACTCTCACACCTGTCCCTGCCTTTCCCACAATATCTGTACACAATCTTCTCTCCACCACCAAGTTCTTGCAGTAAACACATTAAGTATCTCTCCCAGTCTGACTCCTTTGATATAACTGACCCCAACTCCAGGCTAGGTGGGGAGGGAGAACTAGAAAAGCCACAGAGACATAAGGACAGAAGAAAGATGAGATCTGGTGGGGCTCCCACCAGGGCTGACGGAGTCTGGGCACCTCTGTCCTCCTAACCTGATTCAAAGGGACCAAATGAGGGAACAGAGAAAAACTTACTACTCTTGACATCTTTATTTGGGAGAGAGATCAATACCCCACAATTCCTAGAATGTAGTTGCAGTGAGTGGCTTTATTTGGCCATAAAGGCCCAGATGACCTAAGCAGGTTGGAGCAATGGTTCTCAGTCTCTTCTTATAGTCACGCTGGGAACTTCAAAAATCCCCATGCCCAAATCCACATCCCAAACCAATCAAATCAGAGTCTCAGGGGATGGGACCCAGGCAGCACTACTTTTTCCAGTTTTCTCGGTGATTGCAATGTGCAACCAGAGAAGAGAATCGCTGGATTAGTTGGGGTAACAGAAAGAGATGGAATTTCCCTACTGAGTAACCAAGACACTGATGCGGACAAATCGAGGAAGGTGCCATTTCTCATCAAATGGCAGAGTATTCTTGTAGAGGGAAGTCTGAAAACTGTCATCGACTCCAGCGGTTCTTAGTAATGTGACTCTCGCTGTTATCACCTTGACCTCCCTCCTTTTCCAGTCCAATGATGTAAGCAAGACCTGGCATAGCCGATGAGCCCAAAATATTCACTCGCCTGTCCTGTGTCCTCGGGGCGCCTGCGTCACCTCTGCCTTTGCTGGGAGGCAGAAGAGGGGAATGCGTTCCAGGGCTCTGCTGGGCCTCAGCTCACAGAATCCTCCAAGGATGCCGGTTCTTCTCCACAGGCCAGAATTTCTGCCAGCCCTCAGCTCCACTGTGTGGGAACATTCCAGATGCTGTGTTTTTCTGGTTAGTGATGGTTCCTTCACTATAGCATTATTAGTTCCTCTGCTGGGGGCCCGTGTGCCTGTTTCGTCTTGATCAGCCAGGAGAAGGCAATGCTAAAACCCTACTGAGCACGCGCACGCGCACGCGCACGCGCACGCCTGTCTCTATGGTACTCGGGGCATAACGCTATGAGTGTAGCAGATTTTCTGTTTTCAGTCGGATGAGGTGTGCCTTGTGAATCCCACAGCCAGATCCTGGATATTAGACAGTCAGGTTTTGTAAAACCTTCCTGGCCATTCTAGCTGACCTTGATTCTAGGTCACAGTTCCTAGCCGGTGGGCGCTGCTCCTGCCCCAGCTGCCTGGCTGCTCATCCAGACAGACAGCCTGTCGTCCCGCCTGCCTTCCTGGGCTGCTTCCAGGGAATTCAGAAAACTCAACTTGCAGAAAACTCAAATTCTTACATTTTATGCTGGGTAAATCAGTTCTCTTTGTCTCTCCATTTTGGGGCAGAAGGAGAAGATTCTTCAGCCAACTGTAGTTTCAAATAGCACTGCTCCCCCTTCAACAATATTCTAAGGGCTTAAGTTTTTGTTTTCTTAAATTTTTTCCTCAATCATAATCTGAGGCAGCCGGCTTTGATCAAGGTGGTGTTTTGTGTTGACGGCGAGTGGCAGGGGCCGTCAAGGAGCTAGTGGGGCAGTGGCCGGGCAAGAGCGCTGAGGGTCGTGGGTCTTACATGGGGGAGTGTGCTGGGCTACAAGCGGGCCGGGCCTTGTGGAGCTAGGGGACCCGAGGTAGACACATGAAGGTGGTATTTTTTGGCTTATGCCGATTAGCAGAAAGTTCTTTCTCGATCCATAAGAAAAACCAACTAATAGCCACAGAAGGGGCAAGTGACAACATTCAAGAGCCATTCTTTATTTTTCAGAAAGAACTTAGAAAACAAGGACAAGAAAGATGATTTTAAAATGTCACGTGGACCACATTAAACAGTACTCTGGTGAACATAGCATTAAGGAGAAAAAGACAGATGATGAAAATGATGTCAAAACATTTATTGTGCACCTACTGTGTGCCAGGCACTAAACTCCCTGTGTCACATGAATTATTTCATTTAATCTTCATGAAAGTCATATGAGGTGTGTATCCTAACACCCCTATTTTAATAATTAGGACACTGGGACAAAAGGAGTTTAAATGAGTGGCCTGATTATTAAGGTGCCATTCTCCCTAAGTGGCATATAGCCAAAGAGGGTAAACATAGGTTCTGGATCCAAACAGTTGGGTTCAGAGACCATAGTCTAAACTGACAGACGTGAGGCATGGCCATGGCCTCCTCCCTAGTCATTGGCCACATCTCTAACTGATGGTGACACTCCCTCTAAGTCTAGATGCAGAGCTCCAAGGGCCCACTAATATTTAATTAAATGTAGCACTAGGGATGCAAGCTATTTGCCCCTGGATTTGAAAGCATCAGGATCAAGAGAAGGCTGCTGACTGTGATCGCTGCATTGTTGTCTGAATGGAGGTCACGTAAATTAATTATAAGCAGCACTGTGCTGAGTGCTGCTCGCGCTGCCTCTAGAGAGCAGATCCTGCACATCTCTTCCCAACTCTGGGTTCAGTGACGTCATGTTGGTAGCTGTAAATGGGCCATGGTGAAAGTACTTATACCAGCAACCTGGTAAATATTGCAACATTTACCTTTTTTTCTTTTTCCTTTTTTTTTTTTTGGAAAATCAGTTGTTAAACATCTATCAGTGAAGCATTGATGTGTAAGCTCGTAATAAAGCTAACTACGGAAAAGAGAAGCTAAAACTCATTACCTGGAGAGAATATGATTTCACACGTTGAAACCTTTGGGGGTGAGGAGGCAACACTCTCAGAGTTAATGAGATTTTTAAAAATTCCAGGCCACATGGCTGTTCCAGCCTTTGGAGACAGCCCATGCTTTCTTTGGTGTCATTTCAGTTTGCAAATAGTAAAGCTTGGAACAGAGAGCATCTCTGGTTTCCATCATGTGGAGAAGACTGGCCAGCATCAAGAGAGAAAACAAGTCCGCGTTTAGTGGGAGCCCGAGGTGGGAGATAGTAATACTGCTGGTTTCCAGTCCCAAGCTCTTCAAGGTCCTGGGGCCCAAATGTCACCACCTACACCCTGAGATCTGACCTTTACTGTTCACTTGCTTGTCCCCACCAACCTTTGTCCCACATTTTTTCTTAAGCTCTTCTCTCCAGCTTATCTCTTAACTCAGCAAAAGACCCTCCGAGTGTAGCATCTATGATGGAAACCGAAACTAGCCCTCAAGCAATCACGACTGCCCTGATGAAGAGCTCTGGTCGGCCCAGACCACCCAGAGCCGTTGGAGCTCAACCCCAGACTCTCCTGCCTGTGGGGTGGGCTATGGAGTGACCCACGGAATGATGGACAGTTAGTTTATCTCATCATAATACCACAGTCTGCGCCCAAGGAGGAGCTCAAGCCTCATACACGTAACAATGTGCATGTGGGCACGTTTTCTGAAGGGGCACAGCCGCCTCATGCCTGTCTCTACACGCGATGACAGGGCTCCCAATCTAAATATTCACCCCAACCCTAAATAAGAGGAACCCACTCACCATTGCTCCTGGAGTCACAGCTTTGGAAGTTATTCCCTGTCATCTCCTTGTTTGCTGCAAATAGAGTTTCCTCTGGATGACAGCTCACCTGGGGTGCTTTCTACCTGGGACTCACCCAGCAGCGGACTCAGGTTAGTTCAGTTACGCAAATGCCTATCCTGGTTTTGTTCAGTCCTGGGTTCCGCCATGAGACGCTATCATGTCTTTTCTCTAAACTCCAATCTTTTGTCTAAGTCAGTTCAGTTTGGGGTTTCTCTCATTTCGACCGAAGCCAGATTACCTAACACAATCATCTATTTTTTTTCTTACAGAATCTATACAGAAAACACCTCCAACCTCCTTCCTGCCCCCGACACTCTCTTCGCAGAGACATTAACGTTCTGCATGAGGGGACTTTATCTTTCCTGGATCAATAGGGCTCTTCTTGGAACACCCTCAGTGCAAACTACTTATTTTTCCCAAGTTTTTTGGGCTTGTATATTTGAATGTTACATAAAAAGAGTTACTGATTTGTGGTGATAAGTGCAATCAATGAAGTTGGAGAAAAATAGTTTGGTGTTGAAAAAAAAAGGGGACCTAATTTTAAGAACAGAGATCTTTGTAATGATGAGAAATGATTGGCTAATGGTTGGCTGTTAGCTGATCACTCTGCTCTTCATCAGCACTGTGCTGAAAATTATGAGATTCTTTCTTTTTGGTTCTCACTTCATTATTGGCAATTACGCCCTCCCCCCATCCCCTCCTCCTCCCTTTCCTACCATAAGTGCACCTCTCTGACGTCAAAGGATTCTCACCTTGCACCCAAGCCTTGCCTCATCTAAATCCATCTCCGGTGTGTACAAAGGCTTCTGGTTCAAGTTCATGGGCCCAGAGCACAGGTTACCTTCTCTTGGAATGATGAGAAATTAGTATCAAGAGGCTGAATTTGTTAGAATTTTGAGAACAGGGAGTTGGAAATACATGTTATATGGATTTCTGGAATTTAGGAAAGCATCTGGGTTCTTTTTGACAAACAAACCACAACAGAAAAGGCCTCAGCCCAGAAATCAGAAAAATGTGCAGTGGAGCTGGGAATCCAGAGCTTCAGAGATGCTCCAAGTTTAGAGAAAGCCAATACGGAAAGTAGGAGTGGGATTGGAGCATACATTAGAGTCCTTAATTAAAGGTATATTCACATGATGGCTGCAAACTTCAGTCATCTGTTATCCCAGGTTAAAACTCAACAGTTGCTTCTTGAAGAGACTACCTGGCTGGGGCTCCCACAATAGGCTTTGGGCCAGACAGGAGAGAGTAAATCTCATGGCGATTCGAGACATCCACATCGGAACTATGAGAGCGGGGTGGAGTTAAAGGATGACCATCTCTTCCCAGGAGAGCAATACACTAATGGGAACACCCCTTGGGTTAGTCTTATTTTTATTTGAAAGCTTTATGCATTTACACTGACCCTTTAGCTCTCCTTTCTAACTAAAGAAGATTCGAGATAAGCAGATCCATCAACAGCAGAGGAAATTCATGTCAGATACATACAGTTACTAGTTTAGTTGTTAATTAATAATATGAGCAGACAACCAAAGGTCACCAGACATTTTTGAGGAGGATTGTCATATTGGAAAAGAAGAACCATGATCATCAAACAAAAAATGACCCTTGAAATAATAGAGGTAATTCAGAAAATACAAAAAACATAAAAATTAGCACTCTCTTTTTAAAATAAACTTTTTATTTGTAAAGTTTCAACCATACAGATAAGAGAGCATATAATGAAATTTACCATCCAAGGGCACCTATCAGCCAAGTTCAATAATTATAAACAGGTGGTCGGTCTCAAGCTTATTTTGAAACACATCTGAGACACTGTCATTTCATGTATATTTCATTGTATAGCCTCTACAATATAAGAACCCTTAACATAACTACAATACCATTATCACACCTCAAACAATTCTTTAATGATATCAAATAGCCAATATTCATATTTTCTTAATTTTCTTCCATTTTTTTCAGTCCCTAAGTTTGAATTGAGATCCAAATAAGATGCAACCATCACTATTGTTCTAAAGTTCTAAAGTTCCCCCTCTACCTCTGCCCCTTGAGATTTCTTTTGTTGAAGAAACCGGTTTGAAGAAATCTCAATGTTAGGAGTTTGCTGAGTATATCACTATAGCTCAAATATATTAAATAAAATTAAAAGATTACTAATAAAAGGACTTTGATGTCTTGATTGGATATCATTGTGGTGCCTTCTCATCAGGCTTTGCTTTTGGGGAGACTGGGGAAATCCCCTTCACAGGGATTTTCTCTCCAGTCAGAACTAGGAAGAGCCTCATTATTGCACTGGTCTGAAAATTAAGTATTTTAGCTTTTTTTTTTTAAGATTTTATTTATTTATTTGACAGAGAGAGACAGCCAGCGAGACAGGGAATATAGGCAAGGGGAGTGGGAGAGGAAGAAGCAGATTCCCAGCGGAGGAGCCTGATGTGGGGCTCGATCTCAGGACTCTGGGATCACGCCCTGAGCCGAAGGCAGACACTTAAAGACTGAGCCACCCAGACACCCCATAAGTATTTTAGCTTTTAGTCTTTATAGTAAAGACAGGAGAAGAAGTGGTTTTGAATGCTTTTGAGAATTAATCCCAATATTTGCAGTGATAACATCAATGATGTATCTGGGAATTGACTTAAATGCATCATGCCTTTATGAATAAAGCATATAAAAGAAACCTGAAAAATTTTAGAGCTAAATCATGTTCATGGATGGGACAATTTAATATTTTAAGTATTCAAGGCCACGGAATTAAAATCCAGGGAATTCATTTTGTGTGTGCATCTCCACAAGCTGATTCCCCAATTTAAATAGATGAATAAAGGCCTATAAATAGCTATGTAATTTTAGAAAATGAGGAGCAGTAAGGGAGCAAAAAATCTTGCCTAAGACATTACTCGAAACAACAGAAATTATAACAGACACACACATCAATAAACTTGGTATTTGATCTTTGGAAAAAAGGAATTATTTAATAACTAGTGTTGGGAATTGGATAGAATATAGAAACAGTAGAATACAGAATAGGCCAAAAATTCAATTGTTTCAATAGAGACTGAAAAATTAAATGTGAAAGTTAAAACTGTAAAGCAAATGGAAGAAAATACGAGGAGGTTTCTTTGTGATTTGGGACATGGAAAGATTTTAAAATAAATCCTTCGAGACATAAACTGTGAAGGAAAAAGTGAATGTAATTTATTCTACCAAAATTTGCTGTTACCTGGCGACTCCCAGCTGCAGTGGCGTCGGCGAAGGGGGGCACTTCGGCTTTCTAGCCGGTGCTTAATGCAGGACAGTAAAGGGTACCACAGACCAAATTGAGAGATAAATGATAGTCTGGGAGAAGAGCTATAGAGTGTTTAGGACCAAGAAAGAATGAATCTAGAATCACAGCATAAATTCCTAGCAATAAGTAAGAAAAAGAGACAATAGAAACAGCAAAGATTATTAAGAGCTATCCCAATGATTAAAAATATACAGAAATGAGATGTTTAACCTCACAATAATCAATGAAATACAAATTGAAATTCCGAGAAACTGTTTATAGAAGAGCAAAAATTTATGAAGTATCAAATACTGGTGAGGGCGTAGACTGCTATGGTCACTTTGGAAGGCAATAAAGCAATACTTAGTGGGATCGAATAATTACTATATAGACCATAAACACCAGGGTAATTCTCACAAGGGTGTACCAGGAGGTATTTACAAGTGTGTCTATCACAGCATTATCTGTGATAGCAAAGAACCAGGGAACAATTAGGTTAAATGTAAACTATACAGCAGTCACGAGGAGTGAACTAAGTAGACATCACCACATGGATAGATCTTCAGAATATAGTTTATAGTCCTACACTATTTATGTTAATTAAGCATACAGACACAGTAATGTCCATATTTTAAAGACATTATCACACATACATATATAAGTAAAAATATTGAAGGTGGTTTGAAAGCACAAATATTAAATACTTGAGGTTGGGAGTCTACGGAGGGAGAGGGAAATTGGATTTTATAGGATGAAGGGAATAAAACTCCGTAAAATAAAATAAAGAACAAACGAAGATAAGTGTTTGGAATTGTTGGCGTGATCAATCCCATTCTGCTCATCTGACATCCCTACGATAAACAAACTGACAAGTAAACCAGTTTCTCTTGAGAAATAGAAAGATTTGACAACCTAAGATCTGGCTTGGTGGGAGCTAGGATGGTAGATGTGGACCAATCCCCACAGCTTACCTCGCCCTACTGTCTTTCAGGGGTCAGATCCACCCATTTATATTGTTTGCTGGCCTCTGCAGGTATCTGTAAGTAAGACTTCTGCCTTACAGAACTTTGTTCCGGATGGGGGTCTCAAGAGCAGACACTTCACGGGCATGAACCAGTATCATAAGCCTAACAGGGTGAGTTAATTGATCCTAAGA